>NC_054866.1:8835074-9135074 GCF_018320785.1 Cheilinus undulatus
TAGCTCTTCAACAGGAGGAGGAGAGTATCCTTCAGGGAGAGAGGAAAAATTTTTATTTAAGGGGTGAAAGCTATGTTTTCTGCCAGCATTCAAGATTATTCAGCTGTAGAAATGAGTCTCTACATTTACAGTATAGATCAGTAGCTCCCAAAGTGTAGGGCACTGACCCTGGTGGACAACAAGTGGTCAATTATAATAATAAACTTTGACTTCCTGTTGGGATTTGGGCATGGGTCAAAGAGGCTTTCTTGTAGGTCTGATGATGACCTATATGCACACCAAAATTCAGAAGCCTGGGTTGGACGGTGTGTCGGGCTGATTTTTTTGTGGCAACACATGAAAAACGCATCCGAAATCAGTGGTGCAGACATTTGACTGGCAGAAGGGGGCGCTGTGATAAAGTAATGATATTAATGCATATCATTATTCAGAAGCAATCTATGATTATCCTTGTGAAGTCTGGTGATGATTGAAATAATCACTAAAACGTTATGAGGTAATATTGGTGCAATTTCACCCTAAGGTGAAAACTCACAGTTTGCACAACTTTGGGTCTCAAGGTTGTCTAGTTTGAGTAAAAAAAAAATCCGGAGTCAATCAGATGAAATCCCTCAGTCAAGTTCGATAAAATGTGCAAAGGGTCCGTCAGGTTGCAGTTTGGTTCCTGTACGCTTTAAAGGATGGTCGTAATGTAAATTTTTTTTCAACCAATCATGATACATAGCCGTACCAATTTTCATGCATGTAGGTCTTAGCCGGGGCCTTAACTCACATTTGGCGCCCCCCAGAGGTGACTGTTTGATACACTTGCACTGTTCCACCACCAGATGGCTTAGTGAGAGAAAACACTTTGAATGATTTTAAAGGTGCATTGTGTAGAATTTGGAAATTCAGCAACATCTGGTGTTCAGATTTTAGAATGAGCCCATCTGTTACTAAAACATCACATCACTAAGTGACGAGAGCCTGTGAAGACCAAAAAGGATTGTGACATCATTTACAGCAGTGACGAGGTGAGGGTTTATTCATTCATTTTTTTAACCATTATTTTTATAGATCATAGGTCAGTCTTCTTCTCCACCTGCCTTCCAGGTAGTTTTCAGGACCGGCGGGCAGGTTCGTATTTAAAAATCACGTTTCGCTCTTTCTGTCCCAAAAACGTTGCCGTAGACAACATGGCAGTTCGTTATGTCAGCCTCCGTGAGGGCGACCCGCGGTAATGTAAATTTAAAAAGCTTTTTTCTAATTTTGTAAAAAGAAAACAAAAGCTTGAAGGGGATGATTGTGCACTTATTTTAACATACTTCACATAAATGTCTAAACATTATATCCCATTTACACCGTTTCTGTTCGGCGAAATGCAGCCAAATTCTACACACTGTACCTTTAAGAAGTAATACACAGTAATACCCTGGCACTGCCAATGCGCCTCTGGGGATTCTTCCTGTTGTTCATGGGCGCACGCATACTCCCAGATCGATCCAGCAGGCACACAAACTCTCCGCATGAAGTGACTGAAGACATCACAGACTGGGGAAACTCGGGGTACAGACTCAGCATCACAGCTGGATCACCCATCAGAGTGCCTGAGACACAACAAACATCAAATCTGGCTTTTACTGATTATTCCAGCATCTATAACTCTTCTGATGGAGGATTAGGATGGTAGACTTTGAAAATGTAAAATAGGAGCTTCACTGATGCACTCACCAGGTTTGGCAGAGGCCTCTCCAGCCTCCACCACAGCAGTGGGCTGGTGGGCATCTTTGTAATAAATCAGCACTTCAACATCTCTGTCAAACTTGTGTCCAGCAGCCAGCTTGGTCTGAAGATCAAAAACACATTTAGAAACATGAGTTAATCAATAACTCTTGTTCTCTGTATTAGAAACAATCACAGATACATTGGTGTTGTAGCTACCGTGGCTTGGGTTTGCTCTGTGTTGAGATACTGAAGAGGATCGAGGGAACAGTTGGACTCGATTTTAACCACCGGACGAGGAGACGACACCCGGGCACAGAAAGACAGACTGTAGGGCACCTTAGAGGCTGGAATCGACGTCACCCGGATGTTGCTGCCTCCTTGATCGCCACTCCCTTTAGCAGTCCAGAAATGCTCAAGTTAGATACTGGTCACATTCAAACAAGAAAAAGAAGTCAAATTTGCAGCTTTAATAGCAGAGCTTTGGCACAGATGTGCTTCAGCTCATGGGTCCACACCAGATTCACTCGTCAGTTGAAGTAAGTCTTCATACTTTTTTATCAGTTCAGGCCCACAATGCTCAGTCTAAACCGTATCATAGCCATCTGACACTGGCAGCCACTGTAGCTCCAGTTAATCATTAGAGCCTTGCTACCATAATCCTTTCAAACCTGATGTAAACACCATTGAACGGAAAGCACTAAAAACATCTTGAAGAATACTCTGAATTCAACACTTTTGATCTAGAAATTGGAGATAAAATTGTTCGTATGATATGTCAATCTAAACTGGCTTACAATAAAAGCAATTAGTGATGATATTCAATATGGGAATGTAGACATAAATGTGCAAAGCGGTTTGAAAGCCATCGATGCTAGCACTGTTAGCTACACTTTGTAAACAAAATTAACATTATTTACCTGTTTATACTGTGACCAGTGCTACATCAGTGGTGCTCTGTTGTGACTGTTTTTCTGTTTTTTACCTTTAGACTAGTTGACTTAACACAGTCAAAATTTGTGTTTTAATCAGATGAAAGAAATGTCGTTTGTACGAGGGGTTGACCAGTCTTACAAATGATCTGCGCTTATATTTGCCATTTTGTCGATTATCTACATCAGCGTTTTATTCCACCAATCACCGATATAATTAATGAATTAAAAAGTCTGCTCCTCTGCATGTGTTTCACCCAAAACCCTACCTGACTGGCTAAGACTTCACAGTGAGAAAGGTGAGGAGAAAATATCCTCCCTTTATTCTGTGCTCTTTTGTGTGAGAAGGGGGCGCATAAAAGACACACAAAACCTCTTCTCTGCCAAGACAAGCTTTCAGTGTGGCTCTCTGCTCCGGTTTGAACAAGAAAAGTGGTCCAGTTTCGAGTAAACTACAGCGGCCCTACAGTGACATCTTTGCTAACAGCTAATGTGGCAGCAGGTCCTGGATATACCGTACAAGCCCATCGTCTTGGTCGGAAAGGCATGCCGAAACATTTTGTTTCTGTAACAAATGTGTAGGTCAATAAAAAGTATTTTCAGGAAACAAGTTTTGGGTCAGTTTTTCGTGTGAACTTTAATATTTTAAATATTGGGCCTTGTTAGAAGGTTTCTTATTAATACTTCAACTAAAAGTATCATTTCTACCATTCGTTCTCTAAGACCCCCTTGTATATTCAACCAAAACAGTTACTGTAGCTGAAATATCCCTCAATGAATCGCTATTGAATTGAATCGCATCGAATCGGAAATCGAATCCAATCTGGACCTTGTCAATCGAAATCAAACTGATTCAGGAAATCAGTGGCAATACCCAGCCCTATTGCTCTCATCGCTTGTATTAAAAAAGAAAGGCCAAGGTTTTACAAAAGTGCTGCTGTGGCTAATCCGGAGCTAATCGCTCCACTAGCAGCCATTGTATACAAACATTCACACAAGAAACACTTTCCCCCTGAGCTATCACAAAGTCATGCTGAAGCAGGTCAGCAGAAGAGTGAAAACATCTTTCCCAACATATAAAGCTTATAAGGTTGTTTTTATTCTTTATTTCATACAGAAGTGTGGCTTAGTTCTAGAACAGACGCAATGCTAAAGCTATATCTGAGGTATTTAGAGCAGTGGAGGCAGCCATTAGCAACGGCTTTCAGTACAACTAAACCCCGCTTGTAGCACAACTTTGTATGTATGGCTCCATTTACTGCAGTGGAGGCAGCCATTACCGACAGCTTTCAGTACAAGCAAACCCAACTCTGTATGGTATGGCTCTGAAACTAGCATCACTCAGTCACTCAGTCAGACACAGACAGAGCCATCTGCAGGGCTGACCTCAGCCAAAAACATCCTGACAAATGTGTTTGCTGCTTTCTTACCTTGAGGTTGGTAGCGTGGGTTGAGCACAGTAGGAAGACAAAACCTCAGCCCATCGTCAGCCTGAACAGCTAGCTCAGTGACATACTCCAGTCTGATTGAGGCGCTCTCTTTTGGAGGAAGACAGCCAACACTCAGAGAGAATATATCTGGACTCTGCTCACTCTCCTCCAGTATAAAGGCTTGCCTGCCAGAGCTCAAAGCATCATCGTACTCCTCACGAGCCTGGAAGAAGGATTACACATGCGTGTTTATTGTCGTCACTCTCTTATTCTCTACGTTCCACTGTATCTGCTAAATCCTGACTGTGTAACTCACCTTCTGCTTCTCCTTCACCTCAGCTACAATCTCTGTTTGTCCAATCTTAGCACTGAAATGACAGACAGCAGCATCTCCAGGCAGAGGGAAAACAAAAACAGCCTCTAGTGGATTGTCCTCTTGGTTCTCATAGTTCAGAGTGGAGACCACTGTAGCCACATGGTCTCGAACCTCCACCTCCACCTCCACGCTCTTCAAAGGAACTGACCAAGAAAACACAATGAGCAAGAACAGTGAGGACTTCAATGTTTTAAAAAGTTTGAAACAGTTTAATTATTCTTTCTGGTATGAATCTGTGATGAGATATGATCTGAAGCTGATTATTAATTTTTGATTGTTAATAACCTTATATGATACAGCAGCAAATTTTATGCACATTATTCAAACATCCAAGTTTTTTTTTTTTTGGAATGAGAATCCCTGTTTTACTAATAAATGATCATCCCTTTTAATAAAGCAATTGATATCACATTTGCAATATGAGCCAAAATAATTGTAATTTGATTTTTTTTCAAACCGTTTTAGCCCAGTGTTCCCTGTATATATATATCTATATATATATATAGATAGATAGATAGATAGATAGATAGATAGATAGATAGATACAGTGCTTAACACATTTATTAGACCATTTTCAATGAGCTCTCCACGTTTTACCATTTTAAACAGGAATGAGGAATTTCAAACTGAATTCACCTTTTTTTACCCAAATCTGAGCCGGCTCACTGGGCTTCTCTGAGAAGTCAGAAATGAATCAAGCATAACATTCAACCACTAAAACTCATTTTTCTCTTCAGGAATGAAAGTAAATAACTATAATTTGACATATTAATCAAGAAATAATAATGTGCTTTACTATTTTTTCAGTTTTTTGTAAATCAGTAAATTTGAAAATTCATGGATAACAATAATAATAATATTTTAGCATTAAAAATATCATTTGGGTTAAAGAGCTTCTACATATTGGTGTATTAACCATTGCAGAAACATAAAAAATGATTTTGGTAATTACCAATGCTGTTGATTTAGGGCAGCTGTGGCATAAACCTTACTTTGGGTGGTGGTCTGATAAATTTGTTAATCACTGTATATGTATATATATATATAGAGAGAGAGAGAGAGAGAGAGAGAGAGACAGAGAGAGAGAGAGAGAAATATATATTATAAGAAACCTAAAAATAATTGTACATCAAATCGCAACTTTAATATTGAGCAGTTTATATCACCCCTAGGTTGAACTCAATATCGGTCGACCTCTAGCTTGTAGTATTCAAACAGTATTGTAGTATTTTGACAGACTTAATAACAGAGTATCTTTGTTGATGCACATTTGAAAGTTTGTCATATTTACTGTTAATATTTTAATGTTTTTACAGACAAAAAGCACAGAGTGTCTGATAAATTCTACATGAAAATTCTGGGAAATGATTTCTAGAACAAAAAGTGAACTTTCAGATCAAATAACACATGTTAGAAATGAGCTCTAAGAGCTGTACCTGGTTCTTGTGTCAAAGTCAGCAGCCCACAGCAGCAGTTCACCATGGTTCCTGGTATCAGTTTACACCGTCAAAGCAGCTACTGCTGTTGAAAGACAAAAGCAGTAGTTAAATTATGAACTTTGGACTGCGGATAATTTAAAGCAATGTAGCCACTGGACATTGTGTAGCAACATTTTTATTTAAGTTTGACTGAAAGCATGAAGGTAAAATATTATTTTCAAAAAAATAGTTTTCTGACAGTCAAAGTCTAGGATATATGACCTTTAAACATCCCTCTGTGTCTATTATAACAAATGAAAGCTTGTATCAGTGACCTATATGTCTACAGGTTAGAGGGTGACTAAAATGGGACATTTGGCAAATTATTACTCATAGTAACTCAAAATAAATGCTCGGGCATTATGGAGGCAGTTTTTGAAAAGGAAAAAAGTTCCCATGAGTGTGGGTCCAGCCCAGAAGTCCAAAAAATTATCCCCCAGGTCCTTTCCTATCCACTTTTCCTTAACCCCAGTGAAAAACGTCACAGGGTCAAGGAGAGATGGGAGTACGAGGATAGGAGAGGAGAACAGCAGTGATTGAGAAATCCGACTGCACTTTCTCTGGGCGGATGTTATGGTGTGTTATTTGTGTAAAAACTAAAATTTAATATTCAAGGATGACAAAATTCACATCTACCACTCTGTGTGTTCTCCATGTTATTAAATGTAATGAATGAAACGTGAAAACCTTGGTGATAAATGAGCTCATTACGGTTTTTAGATCCTGATGTCTCTTCGGGACAAGGAACTGTGACTATGAACATCTGGAACTGCAAAAATGTTTCTCTTAATAAGATAGATAAGATAAGATAAGATAAGATAAGATATTCCTTTATTAGTACCACGAGGGGAAATTCCAATTTACAGCAGCAAAAAGTATCTTAGACAAAGCAGGCCACTGGCGACAGAAACACAATAGAAATAGAGTACAAATAAGAGTAGTGTTGCAAGAGCACCAATAAATACAAAAAAATGGAATATAAGGACGTCAACTTACAAGTTATAAATAGCATTTACAAACAGTTATGTACAGGTTGGGTGTGGTGGAGATATTAATATGTACACCTATATACACATATATATACAAACATGTGTACAGATTATACATATAAATTAGTTATTGCACAATTACTCGGAGCAGTTTCTGTTGTGGAGTCTGACAGCTGCAGGAAGGAAAGACGTGCGATACCTCTCCTTCACACACTTGGGGTGTAGCATCCTGTCACTAATGGAGCTCCTCAGTGCAGTGAGTGTGTGTTGGAGGGGGTGGGAGTCTTTGTCCATCATGGAGGACAGCTTGGCTGCCATCCTCCTCTCCCCCACCTCCTCCACAGATTCCAGAGGGCGTCCCAGGACAGAGCTGGCCTACTTTATCAGTTTGTCCAGCCTCTTCCTGTCAGCTACTGTGATGCTGCTCCCCCAGCAGACCACGCCGTAGAAGATGGCCGAGGCCACAACAGAGTCACAGAAGGTCTTCAGGAGTGCCCCCTGCACCCCAAAAGACTTCAACCTCCTGAGCAGATAGAGTCTGCTCTGACCTTTTTTGTAAAGTGCAGTGGTGTTATCAGTCCAGTTCAGTTTATGGTTCAGATGAACACCCAGGTACTTGTAAGATGTCACCATCTCAGTGTCCCTTCCCTGGATGTTCACTGGTGATGGGGGGAGTGGGGGCGCCGACGGAAGTCCACAACCAGCTCCTTGGTCATACTAGCGTTAATCTGGAGGTGGTTCTGCTGGCACCAGACCACAAAGTCCTGTATGAGTCCTCTATATGACCAGTCGTCCCCATCAGTGATGAGGCCGACGATGGGAGAGTCGTCAGAGAACTTCTGCAGGTGACAGGTGGGTGACAGGTGGGAAAAGTCAGCAGTGTAGAGGGTGAAGAGGAACGGCGCCAGCACTGTTCCCTAGGGGGCCCCTACACTGCAGAGGACAGTCTCTGACACACAGTCCTGGGTCCTCACATACTGTGGGCGGTTGGTGAGATAGTCCACAATCCAGCATGTGAGGTGTTGGTCCACTCCAGACAGCTCCAGCTTGTCCCTCAGGATGTCCGGCCTGATGGTGTCGAAAGCACTGCTGAGGTACAGGAAGAGGACCTGAACAGAGCTCCCAGGCGACTCCAGGTGAGAAAAGGCTCGATGGAGGAGGAAGATGATGGCGTCGTCCACTCTGATGCCAGGCTGGTACACAAACTGCAGCGGGTCCATGGACGAGCTCACCAGGGGGCGCAGGTGGTCAAGGACCAGCTGCTCCAGGGCCTTCATGAGGTGGGATGTTAAGGCCACTGGCCTGTAGCAGCTAGGGTCCTTGGGATGCTGGGTCTTTGGCACTGGTACCACGCAGGACGTCTTCCAGAGGCTTGGCACCCTTCCCAGTTTCAGGCTCAGGTTTAACAGATGTCCAATGTTCCCACTCAGCTGGTCTGAGCAGGACCTGAGAAGCAGGAACTGAGGCCATCCGGTCCTGCAGCCTTCCTGGTCTTTGCCCTCCTCAGCTGGTTCCTCACCTGGAGAGGTGTGAGGGACAGGTTGGAGTAGGGGGGCTGTGTGTCTTGGGTTATAGATGGGGGGCTGGGAGGAGCACTGGGGGGTGGAAGTGGTGATGGTGAGCTGAATACTGGGGGGGGGGGGCAGAGTGCTGGGAGATCAGAGGAGGGGGCTGCTGCAGGGCTGACACAGCTGGGGGATGGGCAGATGTCTCCTCAAACCTACAGGAGTAGGTGTGTAGTTTATCTGCCCACTTTTGATCCCCAGCTGCTTAGGACTTTGGCTCCTGGTGGCCTGAAATGGTTTTCAGGCCTCTCCAAACTTCCCTGGTGTTGTTTATGTAGTCTGTGATGCTGTCTGTTAAACTGTCAATGTCCTCCTCATGGCAGTCGCTGAATATTTCCCACACTGTAGTTTTGAAGCAGTCCTTCAGAGCCTCTTAATTGATCTCTCTTCGTAGTCAGTATGACTAGATGAATGAAATTCAAGTCATTTTATTTTGCAACGGTATTAAATAGTGTTGTTTTATTCCCTATCTATTCTTTCTTTGATTCTTGCATTTCTGAGAACTATTAGTCTACTCTGGGTCTGTCTTGATTCCAGCTTGTTATGTGACAAGTATAAACCGCAAATAAAAAACCCTCAATGGTTACAGATTTTCCTCGTCTTCCTTTCATAACTATGATCAGAAATATAATGATCAACTTTATCGCTTGAAATGGTTGTGATTTATAAACTCTCATCACACTTTAATACATCATAACAAAAACGGATGACGTTTTAAATACTGACTGATCGAATGATTTACTGTTTGGATAAAAAATGGAAAAAGAAATGAAATAATTATATGTGGGATGATAAAGTTGCCATGTCTGTAATATTCCTCTTTTCATCCCTATTTCCTTCCGTTTATCACATGAATTATAAGTTTGACAATGAATTTTACTGTTTAAATCGGTGCAAGTAAAGTCACAGGTGCATCACTTTAAAGGAAGTTGACACAAAGAATTGTGGGTCGTCTTGTCATCTCTCCTAACATAAAGGATGGTCTAGTGTAGGGGTGTCCAAACTAGGGCCCCGGGGCCAAATGTAGCCCATGGTCCATTTCTGATTGGGCCGCAGCAAATTCTAAACATTTAACTAAATATGGCCCACATTTGAACAAGGAACTTGTGTCTGACTGTATTGTACTTCTTTGTTTCAGTACAAGGCGGTGCTACCATGTTAATTCTGTAAACAAACATTTTGACAAGAAGAATTATTAAACTGGAGATTTTTGTGACTAAATGAAGGCAGCACTTTAAATGGACAACATACTGAGAACCAAAATAACAACAATAATTTGATTTACAGTGCCCTAATGGATTACAAAGGCTGACCTCAGGACCGATGGTGCTTTAGAACCAGTAGTAGCCAGGGCCGACCAGGGCCCCCTGAGATCTGATTGGTCTCCCTGAAATCCTTAGAATGATTGTCTATTTGTCTGTCAGCCATTAACTTGCCATTTAAGCATACCCAATCATTAAGCGTATCTTAACTGTAGTATCATCAAAGTGAGGCATATGAAATTGGCCCCACCATCCTTATTTATTTTGGTATGTGGTCCTTAGAGAAAAAGTTTGGACACCCTGGTCCAGTGTTTCCTGTGCTGAAGGAGATAATGCAGTGAAGCTCCTTTCCTTATCAATGTTTTCAATTAGAGAATTGGAACAGCCTTTATCATACAATACAATACAATACAATACAATAAAATACAATACATACAAGAACTTTATTTATCCCCGAAGGGAAATTCAATCGTCTGGGAGTCTCATCTGTTTACTTTAGAATATCATGGCCGACAGTGAAACACTTCAGAGTCATTTCAATCATTTAGAAACCCTCCAAAACAAAATAACTATTCAAACAAACCAGTGTGACTCAATACAAGTGGGGAGAGATCACAGGAAGTGATATTGGAATACAAAATTACACTGGCAGATTCTAATATATTTTGAAATGGAATGAAACTGTGTATCAGTGTTTTACTTTTAATCAATTATTCATTCCTTTCACCCTTTTGAAAAATGTACAGTTTGATTGTGACCCATTTTACCAAAAGCCAGTTAAAATGGGATGCCTGCTTACTCTATGGGACAATGTCCTCATGCATTTTAGAGGAAATAAGTTTTGAAGTATCCCAAACTACAGGCTGTTATAGAAGAAATGAAGTTCATAAACCAGATCAAATCTTCACTCTCTTAAAAATGGGAGCTAGCGTGTTCAAACTACTGTAAAATCCAGTGTTTAAGTTGCACTTTAAAACCTTTTCCATCAAGAAGTTGCTGGCAGCTTCTATACTGAGGCGACTGACTTATCAGCAAAAAGTGCTGAGACCTGAATCATCAATACAGAAAGTGCATGCAGCTGCCACTTTTTCAAAACAGTGGTTTCTGAACATCACCACTGCATGATATTGCATTGATATTTTAAATGTATTTTAACAATTTCAAATGTCAACATCGCTTGTCTTGTCATAATTCTATATTCTTCCATAACAAAATATGCAGTGTCCATGCATCTAAAGAAATGGCTTCTGGAAAATGGTGTCTTATTTTGACAGTAGTTAAAAATCTTCTAAAGATATTATTGATTTTTACCTCCGCAAAGGAGTCTATGTGATCAGGTGGGTTTGTTAGTTTGTTAGCAACATAACTCAAAGAGTCATGGGCGGATTTTCATGAAATTTTCAGGAAATGTCGGAAATGGCATAAGAAAGAACTGATTAGATTTTGGGACTGATCCGGATCATCGTCTGGATCCAGGAATTTTTTAAAGGATTTTCACTATTTAGAGATAGGGCTAATGGCCGAGGTCTGTGCTGTTACCACTTCACCCCAGGAGATGGCGGACATGAGTAACTTCAATCCCAGCAGCATGTTTTTGGTGTCTTTCTATTCAAAGTTTTGGAGTTTATAGAGTTTGAAAGACGCATGCCCGGTCGAGGAGACGAGTCAGAGCTTAACCGAGAGAAAGACAGCGAACTGTAGCGCACAATGCTGGGAGGAATAGAGGAATATTCACCCTCTGCCATGACTTCCAGTCGTCCAGTGAGACCATGGGTGAGACTGTCAGTGCATCTGTTGGCACCAGCAGGCAACGCTCCCACTACAACAGTCCACATTTAGTGAAACCAATGCTTGGCATCACCATGAGTCCACCCCACCAGGGAAGGAGTAATTGGCAAATTAGATTCTGGGGGTGATCTGGATCACTGGCTGGATCCAGGAATGTTTATAAAGGATTCTTCACTGTTGGGAGATGAAGGCTAATGGTGGAGGTCTGTGCTTTCTGAGTGCTGTTCTAGTTATTTTATAAACACTAACCCAGTTTGTACACACCCATACACATTCACACACCACTGAAGCAGCAGTGAGAACAGAGTGGGCTCACACCGCGTTCCACATTATAGTGCAAATGATATTTTTCTCTGATTTTCCTAAATATTAATGCAAATGACAGTCAGAATATTTTTCAACTCATCAGCCATTAGAGCATAATTCAAATGTTTGTGAACAAACTTCATAATGACAAAAATTATTTTTTAAAAAATAAAAACCTCAAAATGCACTGTTCCACATTATTAAGCACAACAGCTTTTTAAAACATTTTATAGGTTGTAAAGAACTGAAAATGGTCATTTGTAAAAATTCCAACATCAGGGGGTCATATTTACTGAAATCAAAGCTATTTCAATTAAAAACGTCTTAACAGGACAAGCTCCATGTTAATATAGGAGCCCTTCTTTGATATCACCTTCACTATTCTTGCATCCATTGAACTTGTGAGTTTTTGGAGAGTTTCTGCTTGAATTTTTTTTTGCAGGATGTCAGAATATCCTCCCAGAGCTGCTGTTTTGATGTGAACTGCCTCCCACCCTCATAGATCTTTAGCTTGAGGATGCTCCAAAGGTTCTCAGTAGGGTTGAGGCCAGGGGAGGATGGGGCCACACCATGAGTTTCTCTCTTTTTATGCCCATAGCAGCCAATGACACAGAGGGATTCTTTGCAGCATGAGATGGAGCATTGTCATGCATGAAGAAAATTGGGCTACAGAAGGCACGATTCACTTTTTGTACCATGGAAGAAAGTGGTCAGTCAAAAACTATATACTTTGCCGAGGTCATTTTCACACCTTCAGGGACTCTAAAGGGGCCTATCAGCTCTCTCCTCATGATTCTGGCCCAAACATTACTCCGCCCCCCTCCTTGTTGACGTCCCGGCCTCATTGGGACATGGTGGCCATCCACCAACCATCCACTACTCCTCCATCTGGACCATCCAGGGTTGCACGGCACTCATCAGTCAACAAGACTGTTTGAAAATGAGTCTTCATGTATTTCTGGGCCCACTGCAACCATTTCTGCTTGTGAGCATTGGTTAGGAGTGGCTGAATAGTAGGTTTATGCACAACTGCAAGCCTCTGGAGGATCCTACACCTTGAGGTTGGTGGGACTCCAGAGGCACCAGCAGCTTCAAATACTTGTTTGCTGCTTTGTAATGGCATTTTAGCATCTGTTCTCTTAATCTGATGTATTTGTCTGTCAGAAACCTTCCTGTCTTTATCTGCACAAACCCGTCTGTGCTCTGAATCAGCCACAAATTTCTTCACAGTACGATGATCATGCTTAATTTTTCCTGAAATATCGAATGTTTTCATTCCTTGTCCAAGGCATTACACTATTTGACACTTTTCAGCAGCAGAGATCCTTTTTCTTTCTCATATTGCTGAAACCTGTGGCCTGCTTAATAATGTGGAACATGTGGAAAAGTGCATTTTGAGGTTTTTATTTAAAAAAAAAAATAATAGTTATCATTATGAAGTTTGTTTAAAAACATTTGAATTATACTCTAACTGTTGATGACTTGAAAAATATTCTGATGGTCATTTGCATTGATATTTAGTAAATCAGAGAAAAACATTGTTTGCATAATAATGTGGAACGTGGTGTAAATGTCTCACCAACTGATAGAGTCAGAGAAAGTGTACTATTTAACCTGAATATGTGTCAAAATTTGAGTTTACTACTTTTATTTGCAGCAAAGATGTTACGTTCCACAGACATTCAGTTAATTTTTCTAGAGTAGTTACCAAAAAAATCCTACTTTCCTCATTTATTCGTTTTTCTTGATAAAAATAAAATATATTTCTAAAATGGGGGGAAAAAGGTGATTCTAAGTTACAACTAGGATCAGGACAACATATAAAACACCTTTGAGATCAACTTTGTTGCAGTAATGAAGTTAAACGTTTAATTTCCCATGCCAGGTATTAAAGAAAACGTTAATTGATGTATTAAGTGGATAATTTCTCAAAATTTTGCTAATCCCACTTCATCAAATGTATTCTTTTTGTCTATCTCAAAACCTTCAGTGAGCTTGTAGGCCTGTCTGCTTTAGTAAGCCACTTTAGAAACAGTGTCTTTATTAAATCAGTGTAAAAATATACGTCGTCATATTCATCCACACCTGATTTTACAGCAGGTGGCCAGTGCGAGGAAGTTTAACAACACAATAAATAGCCAGTTCGGACCTTTTCCTGGTTTTCAACGTCTATAAACAGGCAGAAGTTCATTTTAACAGGAGAAACAGGAGGAAACAATGAGAGGATTTACCGGAGACAGTGATGGGAGTGTGTCTGTGCAGAGTGCGTCACACTGAGCAGATAGGAGAGAGACTGGGCACTTGTTGATCAGTGAGGACAATAATCTCCTAAAATACATACATACAGCATTCAGCATCACCCTGTAAGATACATTTACTACCCTGTTATCATACAATCACCAGTAAGATGGTTAATAAAATAAAAATAATAACAGCCTATAATAAACTTGTGCAAAATGAGCAACCCTCTCAAACGATGAGACCCTTCGTGCTCTGATAGATCCTCATAGAGATCCGCCTGTTTCAGCTGAACAGTTCAGTAATTAAACTACATGCCAACCTACCTTCAGTGGAGGAAAACTGTCCTGCACAACAGAGTCCAGAAGATGTCAGACACGGAGGGCTTCAGCCTACACGTCAAACTCAAGCCACGCCCTCTGGTCACACGGCAGTGAAGAGGGATTTTCCGGCTGTTTGTCGTGTTTTCTTTCTGAAGAATATCGACCCACAATTTAAAAACCATCAATAATTAACACTGGACAGATGTTACGGATGTGACGTCAGCCTGCGATGCAAAAACTACAAATGAGTGAAGATGGACTACAAAAGCGCATCGCTCAAACGAAACGTGGGAAAATAAACCTCGAAGATAAATATGAGCTATTAAGGTATAAAAGGCTCTCTCCTCCAGTCTCAGTTACAAAGCTTCTTTAGCTGCTTGTGTGATGTCATCAGAGTGCGACTAAACAGCAGAACATTTTTATTTGCATTTTTTACCCCAGTGATTAATTAGAATAAAAATTTTAAAATCACTAATATTTAAAGTCAAATATATTTCTATTTCATTTATAAATAATTAATTAATCAAATGATGAAAATATAAATTCTATACGTTATTTAAAATATTTAAATTAAAAATTAATAAAACATTATGCATTTAGTAAGTTACAATCAAATATAAGTATTATTATTGTTATCATAAAATTTTTCAAAGAGGGATTCATGGATTATTTTCATTTTTTACAGTTTTTGTGTGGTAAATATTCTCATTTTATTCTCTTCATATCAATGTTGTCTTTTATTTTCTTTTTATAAGCTCTTCATAGTGTAAAATTGGCCAAAAGTATCTAATATGTATGAGGCAACTTCAACAAATAAACTTTACAGTAACAGAAATTTCCATTTTGGTAATTTATTGGAAGAAAAAAAAAGATCACATTTTTGGTAAAATACTTTTATTGGAACTGACAGAACAGAAATCACACATGGAAATGTCAGTTATGAAACATCACCCCAATAGTCTTTAGGTACCTTTCTGGGTACCATAAATAGTTCAGAGAAAGATCCCAAGCAACTTATTTTTAAATATTCTTCAAATAATGACAAAAGATTAAGGTTTTGCAGCCAGTGAGCACATCTAAAATGTAAACTACCATGTCTGACACAGATGTAGGGATGTGTCATACAATTCTGGTTATGATTATCACTTTCTCTGGTAAAGCCTCATTTTTATTTTAGTTTCATACAGTAGGAGAACATTTTTTTCTCAGGCCCCTCCAGCTCTGTTGTCCATGCAGCAGGTAAGTCAGCAGATGTCCTAAATGTTGTTGTGGTTAAGAACATTTACTCATTCCAGTTTGTACAGAGCAGTAAACTCATTTTAGACATGCATCAGCAGAGAGATGACCTAGTTATAAGTTCAACAGGAAACATTTTTCTGACCTCACCTGCAGCTTTACAGTAAATTCTGAGGTTTTGCACAATAATCCCACATGCTTCCTTAAACTCAGAACAGGTTCCTCTAAAAACAGGCACTTTGAAAAAATTATTTCACATGTTAACTTCTTTTATAATATTTAGTTTTAATTTCTTAATGTAAATGAAAAAAATACATAGATGAAGCACATTAAACTCACATAGAAGACAAACAAGCTGAAGTGCTGTCCTTTTATATCCCTCTTATAACAAATTATCCACAGTAAAGTAAATAGAGCTAATATCTCATTAATGAGCTCATGTGTTGTTCCACTGTATTAAATACTCAGGCTAGGTTGATAATCAGCCTTTGTTTTACGTTGGTTCCTGTGCAAGTCTCAGGTTGTAAAACTGAAGTCTGATTTCCCAGGAAGGAGTGCAAACAGAACAAAACAATTCAGATTCAGACAACTTTATTTATCGCAGAGGCCAATAGCAAAACCATGAAGGACCAGCAGCAGCTCCCTTTAAAGTAAGTTCATGTTTATGGTTCACAGCACTTACTGGTGCAAACACAATCCCATTAAAGAATAAGTCAGCAGTAAAACCCTCAAAGACCCAAAACATCTTTCTGCACTTTACAGCCCAACAGTGCATTTCCAGCATCCACGCACTCTTCCACACATGATACTGAAAAAAAGAAAAAATCAGGAGACTTAGTGTGGTCAAACAGCTGATTTTAGCTCAAACAGCACTCTTTCTTTCAGTCATTACCATTCTGTGCCCGAAGCCATGACACCGCCTTCATGGCCAGAAGCTCCCACTCGTCCTTAGAGTCCATCTTGAAACCATGAAGCCAGATCAGAGACAGAATGGTGGCCCATACTTCCTGGCTCACCTAAATCATTAAAACAAGGGGAAAAAACAGGCATTGGAGGATTAACAGAGCTCAACAGAGACAACTCATTTTTTTTCATCTGCTTTGACTTTGAGGTAAATATCTCATTCTAATCCTTAAAGGACATTTCAGAAAATCTTTACATCTATATTTTGTATCCTGGAACCAAACCAGCGAGCTACCTGAACACAGATGACAAGTAAGCATTTAAAAAACAGGTATAAGACATGATTTTCCTCTAAGGTTGAAGGAACTACACATCCCACAATCCATTGCAATTCTATTAATTCATTGTAAATGACAGCTCTATGTTGTAATACACTGTAGTTTGAGTATATGTTGTGTTTCATAACATAGTAGCTGTGCTGTCAACAGCTGACACTGTGAACATTTTCATGATACCAACAGGCTCCACCAATCAAAGACATCGCTGTAACACTATAGGATTATGGGTAGTGTTGTTTTTTTTACCCAAGATTGTAAATAAACCAAGAATTTTATAACGTAATGTTATTATATGAACTTCTTCCTTCTATATGAGCATGTACAGAGGCTGTTAAAGGTCTACACACTTCTGTTAAATACAACACTTTTGCTAGAGAGCCTGGCTGCAGACATCAGACATCCATAAAGATGGACATTTGGACATTTATAAACACTAGCGCATTGTCTACTATGTTTTTTTAACCTGTCTTTTCAGTCCCACACCTTTATCAGTCTAACACATTGAAAATCATCTTCATCGACCAGTGACCTGGTTTTAATGTCTATATGATTCCATGCTGTTGATATTTTTAGGAAGATCTCATCTTGGGGGTTCTTAAGGGCAGATTTTCATAAATAGGATGATCAACTACAATCATAAACTAGAATTATAAATCTCCATTTTTTGCTTTAATGTAGTGTTTTCCTTTGTAGACAGACAAATAGAAAGAAAAGCTCTCAATTGCTCTTTTTTCCTCACTTTTTACATCACAAAAATGTGCATTTTAAAAGGTGTGTAGAGACTGTACCATTGTTTTACACTCTGGAGTAGTTAGAACATCATGACTTATAATCAAATGTGCCAAGGAGAAAATAAAAGTCATTGTTACTTGCAGATCTAAACTCATTAGATCTATTTTTGGTAGCGTAGCGGTACTGAAGGGCTTCAGAGATTTTATTCCAGCTTTCTTATTGTTTTCCATGTAAACATGTACAGTTTATGAAACTAAGTTTCATTTCCTTTATACTTTTTGTCTACTTTAAGTTTTGTTGATTTACTGTTGCCGTTTTGCTACCATGTCAGGAAACACTTCACAGCTACCTGCTTGTATTAATAGAAATGATTTCTTTTCAGTGTTACTCACCGATGCAGGCTTTTGCTTCTCCACCTCTTCACTGGTTTTGCCCACTGCAGCAGCAAGATCTGGAGCCAGGTCCCAGCAGCCGGATGCCTTCTGGAGGGAGACCAGCTGGAGCAGAGGGTCCCTCTGTCTAAGCCCAGTGGACTCACACATGTCTTCTTGGAGAATCAACATAAAAGATAAAATAGTTACTGTGGGTATTAATATTCATTCAAAGCACTCATTGTGTGGCTAATGCACAGTAATAAACCAATCATTATCTGACTTCTGAAGACTGATCACTCAAGTCGTAATGTTAACAGCATAATCTGATTTGTTTTATTAGAAAAAGGCCACTATTGTAGAATGAAAAATCAGATAAACACGCCCAATTTTTTAACCAATAATCTGTTTTCATGTACACTTTCATCTGACATCTCTACATCAGTCAAGTACACAAACACAAACAGAAAAACCAGGACGATCTAGAATTGATTTTCTGGTACTTGAGGGGATTGTGGACAGGCCAGGGGCACAGATTTTTGTTAGACAAGCCTGAAAAAGTGATTTTTGCATAATATGTCCCCTTAAAGATAAACTTTTTACTTTTACTTAAGCCAATTTTAACTAGACTGACTGTTCTGTTACCTGAATACAATAGTGGTGTACTTGTCCCACCTCTGCTCTGTGCCCAGGTGAGCTAACATCATTGATATGTTTGTATTTTCTAACCAGCACCCCATATTCAGCGATATTTCCTCAGAAAACTCAATTAAGCTCCATCTTTTCCCCCAATTACTCTTCTTCATTGTGATTTGCTACTCGGGGTTTAACTGCTGGCTGCAACACTACCCCGCGGTTGGTGGTGGTCTTGCAGTGTTTAGTCAGTAAGCTTCAAGAGAACTGATGAATACAGACGAAATAACGCAGAGTACGAAAAGACAGGTCTGTTCATGGCTGTATGCATTTTAAACATGGAGCATAAATGAGCCTTTACTCATTTTAAATGTTTCACCTTAAAGTTACACTGACCCTGAAGGTCAACTGGAAAAATATGTTACTGTACGCAGAACACAAAAAAACATTTTAAAGAACAGAAGAAATTTCGATAAAGGCAAAACTGTTGTTGTGAGATGAGACTGTACTGTTTTTAATGAGGTGCAGTATTTTATTTTTACCACTGTGAGGCGCATGTCTGTTGGCCAGGGGCCATGCATTGTTTCTTTTTTTTTCTTTTTTTTTTTTTCTTGAGTTGGGAGTTCATCCCTCCATGATTCGAAGTAAGCATGAGGTCGAGCCGTTCCCTCAATAAACATGCCAGAAAAGGCTAAAGAGTATAACTGCCTCCGTCAAGTTATTCCCTGAGTTCAACACTGGTGAAGCTGCAAAGCTCAACAGGTTCTGGGCCCAGAGAGCAACTCGGAGAAGAGCGCCGGTAGAAAGTCGCGACGGCTAACTGAGCATCATGGAGTCACGAGGAGCAAGAGGGCTGCCTCGACTCATGTTCGACGGAGATTAAACCAAGTATGAACTATGGGAGACTAAAGTGCTCGGACACCTGCATTTTTTTAGGGTTAAAGAATACGGTTCTGAGAGAACCCAACGGCCAAGATGAGGTAGCGGCAGATGATAAGAAGAATGCTGATGTGTATGCCGAGTTGATTCAACTTTTAAATGATAAGAGCCTCTCCCTAATTATGAGAGATGCACCAGACAATGCAAGAAAAGCACTGAAAATACTGAGGGAATACTACGCCGGTAAGGGGAAACCCCGCATTATCAACCTGTACACCATGCTGACATCACTTTAGAAGACGAGCAGCAAGACGGTAACGGACTATATCAGCAGGGTAGAGACTGCCATTACGGCACTGCGGAACGCAGGTGAGACATTGGGAGATGGACTGCTGATTGCTATGGTCTTAAAGGGGCTGCCTGAAAGTTTTAAGCCATTTGCAATACATGTGGCACATAATGAGGACAATATAACATTTGCAGAATTGAAAACAAAGCTGCGTAGTTTTGAAAACACAGAGAAGCTAACCACAGCAGAGTCCAGTGACAATGTGATGACGACTGTGGTGAGAGCCGGGCGGAGGCCCGCCAAGAAGATGTGGACATTGTATGCTTCAAGTGTGGCATGAAGGGTCACCGAGCGAAAGCATGTCGACAGAAGACATGGTGCAGTCACTGTAAGAGTGACACCCACAACGATGCCACTTGTAGACGTAAAGATAAACAAGATGGCGTGAAAAAAGGTCGCAGATGAGAGCGGCAGCAGATCTGGAGTAACAGCAGTGGATTATGCCTTCAGGATCAAGGACGCAGACATCAGGGTTCAGCAGCAACCAGCGTTCAGCATCAAGGAGAAGGGCTTAATGGTTGACACTGGGACTACTTCCCACATCATTACCGATATAGCCAAGTTCGAGAGTTTTGACGACATATTCAAGCCAGAGATGCACTGTGTGGACGGCACCCAGTGCAGAGGTGTCGCTCAACGTAAGGGGAATGCAGAGGTGTTCCTGGTGGACAGTACGGGACAACGACACAGAGCAACGCTGAGAGATGCATTGTTTATACTGTCTTACCCCCAAGACATCTTTTCAGTGAGGTCAGCCACTGCTTTTGGAGCAACAGTCACATTTAAACAAGAACAGGACATGTTGACACATAAAGACGGTACCAGGTTTAACATTCATGTGTATGGTAAATTGTATTATTTGCACACTGAGATTGAGGATAGTGATAAGTGTAACACTTGTCACGACATGCAGACGTGGCATGAAATATTAGGCCACTGCAACTATGAGGATGTGCAAAGATTACAAAATGTGGTTAATGGCATGCAGATTAAGGAGAAGGCTATTAAGCCTGATCAACAGTGTGAGGTATGTATTCAGGGAAAGTTTGTTCAAACTCGAAGTAGAGACCCTGATACAAGAGCAGAAGCTCCCTTACAGATGGTGCACACAGACCTAGCAGGTCCCATAGCCAACGAGTCTATTGATGGATACAAATATGTGCCGTCATTCACTGATGATTATTCAAATGCAGTGTTTGTATACTTTCTTAAGACAAAGAGTGATACGGTGCAGGCAACTGAAAAGTTCCTAGCAGAAACTGCCCCTTATGGAAAGGTAAAGAGCATCAGGTTGGACAATGGCACAGGATTTATGTGCAAGGACTTCCAGACCGTGTTAAGGAAGAATGGTATCAAGCATGAGACAACAGCCCCATATTCACCTCACCAAAATGGTACCGCTGAGAGGGGCTGGCGTACACTTTTTGAAATGGGCAGATGTATGCTAATTGAAAGTCAGCTGCCCAAATATCTCTGGAACTATGCTGTTCAAACAGCAGCCATAGTACGCAACAGATGCTTTAATAAGCGAACAGGGAAGACCCCTTACCAGATGTTGACAGATAAAAGGCCAAACTTGTCCAAAATGCAGAAATTTGGATCTATATGTTACACATACAAACAGAACAAGGGAACGCTTGATTCCAGTTGTGACCAGGGATTTTTTTGTCGGTTATGACAAAAACAGCCCTGCTTATTTGGTTTATCACCCTGACACTGAGAAGATTCAGAAACACAGACTTGTTAAATTTGTGAACAAGGTAAATGTGGAAAAGCAAACACAGAGAGTCAAGACAGAACATAACGATGATGAAGACAGAGTGAGACATCCTATGACTGGGAGGGGGATTTTGTAACTGGGGACAGTGATAGTGATGGGATACATATTACCATTGATTACTGTTACAGAGCCATGTGTGGTGTTCTACATACATTTAAGGAAGCTATGGAGTCAGCTAACTCAAAACAGTGGGTTAAAGCAATGGACAAAGAAATCCAGTCATTAAAAGAAAACAACACATTTACTCTGACTACTCTGCCAAAGGGCAAGAAAACAGTGGGGGGTAAATGGGTTTATTCTGTTAAGAGTGACACTGAAGGTAAAGACAAGTACAAAGCAATCTGGGTGGATGATTTGGTAATTGCTGCCAGCAATGAAAGAATAATGATCGGTGTGAAAGAGATGCTTTCAGAAAAGTTTAAGATGAAAGATTTAGGGAGGCTTCAGCATTTTCTTGGTATCGTTTTCACTGTCTGATGGATGTGTGAAGATGTCACAGGAAACATATGTAAACAAGATATTGGAAAGGTTTAACATGCAAAACTGCAAACCCAGGGAGACTCCTTGTGACCAAAAACTGGTACACAGAAGATGTTGCCAAGATGTACACGTCCAGACATAAGTTTTGTGGTAAGCAAGCTATCACAATATTTTTGTGAACCAACAAAGAAACAGTGGGTAACTGTGAAGCGCGTTTTAAGGTACCTCAAAGGCACTGCAGACAGGGAGTTGTGTTTCAGAAGAAACGACAGTAAGGGTTTGGGCCTAGTAGCCTGTAGTGATGCAGACTGGGCGTCTGATACCACTGACAGGCGCAGCACCAATGGTTACTGTGTAAGCCTAAGTGAGAACAGTTCTTTAGTTTCATGGAAAACTAAGAAACAACCTGCAGTAGCGCTCTCAACATGTGAGGCAGAATACATGGCTCTGGCCTCTACTCTACAAGAATGCATATACTTAGAGCAGCTATTGGAAGGTATTGATGAGTACAAATGCACACAGACAGTAGTGTATGAGGATAACCAGGGAATGATTGCCCTAGCCAAAAACCCTGTAAGCAGACAGAGGTGCAAACACGTGGATATCAAATATCATTTTATAAGGTCCATTGTAAACAAGGGGAAAGTGACTCTGGTATATTGCACCAGTGAAGAAATGGTTGCAGACGTTATGACCACACCTGTCACTAAATCAAAACTGAAAAAGTTTGCAGGTATTATGTTTGGTGTTTAAAAGAGTGGATGAGGTCCACATCTATATTGTGAGTAATTTTTGTTTGGATTTACACAATCTGAGTACAAGTGGGGGTGTTAAGAGACATTCTTTTATTTAATGTACTCAGTTGTTGTGAGATGAGACTGTACTGTTTTTAATGAGGTGCAGTATTTTATTTTCACCACTGTGAGGCGCATGTCTGTGGGCCAGGGACCATGCATTGTTTTTTTTTTCTTGAGTTGAGAGTTCATCCCTCCATGACCAGAAGTAAGCATGAGGTCGAGCCATTCCCTCAATAAACAAGCAGTATAACTGCCTTCATCAAGTTATTCCCTGAGTTCAACACTGGTGAAGCTGCAAAGCTCAACAAAAAACAATTAATGAAACATAAAAAAATGTCTTTCACAAAATTTTTGGCATTTTACAAAATGAGGGTTGTGAAAATTACAGTTTGTTTTTTGCTGTTTTGCTTTTGTGTTTCATAAAATGGCTTTGCACTTGACTTTGAGGGCCAGTGTACTGAGGGGCCCCATATTGCCTAAATGTACTGAAGTTAGAATATTTTAGCTGGTCATTATTAAAGGTTTCAGTTTAACCATTATAACTGTAATCCATTTCTAACATGGTTTTCTTTTGTGTTTCTGAAAATTAATGAGATGCAAATATTAACTAATGGACAAAAGTGAAGTGAAAACATTAAAAAACAGAACAGTAAAACAGATAACTTCCATAAATTTTAAAACCTACCTGAATCAAAAGAGAGACATTGTTCAGTGTAGGCCACTCCAGATTTCTCTGTCAAAAACATGATGATAAATGAATGTTAAAAAAAACAGATCTGCCCAGTCTGTTCATGGCCATGTCTGACCCATGTATTTGAAACACAAGAACACTCAATGATTAAAAACAATGATAAATGAATTACATTCCCTAATTGTCATTTAAACTTAATTAGAGCACTTTCAGACTGTGATGCTAACTCACCACTTTTCTTTGTTGTGGAGACTTGACTACGCTCTACACTCCGTTTTTTTCTAGATTTTGTCGAAAACATGCCTTTCAAGAAGAAACTTCTGCCACCTTTAGGAGCTGCTGAGAGATTGAAATAAACAGCCTGTTATACATGAACCTAATAACTGTAGACAAAAAGATAGGATTAATATAAAACCCCACATATCCCCCCAGAAGGGGGCTCTCATTCAAAACAACAAAAGATGAGGAGCTCCAACCACCTCCACTGCTTAATCTCCTCTTGAATTAAGAACTGTTCAGTCCAAATCTACACTCCATGAGATGAATTTCCTCAGCAAAGACAAAAACATGTGGGGTCTGAGGTAGACCTCATGATGTGCATTTTACATCAGGAGGCATTCTGGGGTAAAGGTAAAGCACTTCAAAGTTTTTCACATAGCGTGCATTTGGGCAAACATTGTGTTTGGCCCATTTTTACCTAAAACTCATTAAATTACCCAGAGCAACTGCACATATCGAGCGGTTCATGTAAAAGCGCTATTTGTACTCGAGGCACTGTACATTTTGATGCATTTCGTAACTTTTTATCCCTTGATCCCTATAGCTGCAAACTGAGGGGCAGAAAAATTGCCTCTTGAATAGAGCGATACATTTGCACACACCAGGCCAGGACAGCTTTAATGTTAGCAGAACGGTGAGGAGGAAATATCCTCTCTTCATTCTGTGCTGTTTTGTGTGGGGAGGGGACACATCACTACAGGGGATGCACAAAGCATCTTCTCTTCCAAGACGAGCTTTCGGTGTGGCTCTCTGCTCTGGTTTTAAAAAGAAAAGTGGTCCATGTGTTCCTACAGCAACATCCGAGCTAACCGCTAACGCACTAGCAGGCCCTGGAAACCCATACCAAAGCAGACCGGGAGAAGAGCAAAAACATCTTTTCTGTCATGGAAAGCTTTCAGTGTTGCTCTCTGTGCATGTTTTTAATAAAGAGACGTAGTCCAGTTCAGACAAAAGAGCTGCTGCAGCTAAGTCCAAGCTAAGCCTTGTACACAGCCAGTCACAACAACTAACCCTTTCCCCCTAAACTATTACTCATGCTGAAGCAGGTCGGCAGAAGAGTGAAAACATCTTCCCCAACATGAAAAGCTTTTAGGGTTGTATTTATTCTTTATGTCCTACAGAAATGTGGTCCAGTTCTAGGAAAAATGACACAATACTAAAGCTATATCTGAGTATTTAGAGCAGTGGAGGCAGCCATTAGAAGGCTGTCAGTACAACTAAACCCCGCCCATAGCACAACTCTGTATGCATGGCTCTAGTTACCACAAGACAGCCATTACCAATGGCATTCGGTACAACCAAACCCAACTCTGTATGGCAGGGCTCTGTAGGAAGCATCACTCACTCAGTTACTTAGACACAGACAGAGCCATCTGCAGGGCTGACCTTAGTAGTCAGCCATAAAGCAATATAGGTGTCTTTGCTGATGCCTGATCAAAAGAAAATAAAAAGTGGAGGCATATTAATTTACTTTATGACTCAGCAAACCCTGCCTTCACGTGTTTATGCTAATACAAACCATGTGTCATACTGGTTAATACTTTGAGACTCATATTATAGTTGTATGAGGATTGTGTTGGGCTCCAGAGGATTTCCAGGTTTCAAACTGGGCGGCAGCATACTGAAGTGTGGGAAAGCATCAACTGCATAAAAACTGTTCAAGAAACAGGAGAGGTTCATATTTAACATAAGACATCTCCCTTTCTCACACCAGTGGGAGGAATGCTCGACTTTTTCTATCTTCCTCTGTTTGATCAGCTGCAGATACACACAGGAGACTTACACGACATCCGTGTTTAATGGGAGAGTTAGAGGACATATTTCTCTAGTTTATCAGTCATGGACAGCTGCTACAGATCTAAAACATGTTAAAATGTGTTTATACATATAGAGGGGTGGGGAAACCATTATGCGCATGTTGTCCCATGGAAACTCTGGTTCACAGCCTGTATACATTCAGGAAATGTCACCTGCAGAGCAAAATGTGCAAAACCTTGCTATTTTTCTACGAATTCTTGAAATAAAAATTTGCAGTGCATTTTTATTGCTGCAGCCATGCAGCACTCTTATGCTTTCCCTCAGAAATTTCTGTAAATTTGAGTGGATTACAGACGTTGCTCATCATGTGCGAACGCACCACACCAAGCACAGATGTCAGGGTGATTAGAAACAAAACATCTAAAAATCATGTCATAATATACATCTCTTTAACCTCTCTCAGTCAAGATAATTAAAGAACTGTTTGATACTGTCAGTATAGATTGTTTTGAAATGCAGAGTAATGCAACTTTAAACATATAATAAAATATCTGATTAATCACAACTAATCATTAAAATTCATTGATAAATTCTAATTAAAAATGCAATTATTTTACAGCCCTTCTTTCATTTATAACAACAGAGTCACACTTTGTCCTGTTGTGTTGTTCTTAATACTCACCTGCACTGAAAGAATTATATGCTATTTGGAGAGACTGAGTTACTGCAAAGAGCATCTCTGTTTTAAAAAAAGAAACACATGAGAACAAGATAAAACAGGCATACTGTCAAAGAAGAAATTTGACAGAACTACACTCTTAGCATTTCAGGTTGTACTTATGAGGAGAACTACCAGCCCTTAAACCTAGTCCTGGCATACCACATTTCAGTCTAGGCCCTGTGTGATTAAAAAAAGATAGAGGCATGTTTCAAGTGGTTCTAAAATCATATAATACTTTTTTTCCCCAGATTTTTTCATACTTGGAAAACCAGTGCTACGGCAACGTGCTAGCCCAGAACAGGCCATGTATACTGTGAAATGAATAAAAAGGACATGTTCAAAATTACCTAGAATCATGAAATATTTCATTCTAGTATTATCTACATATAAAATGGTGTTATCAGGAAGAATGAAGGTTATTTAAATCAGACACACACATATACAGTGCCGTGAAAAAGTATTTGCCCCCTGTCTGACTCATGATTTTGTTGCATATTTATCACACTTAAATGTTTCGGATGATCAAACCTATTTTTGTATCTCACAAAGACAACCCAAGAAAATACAACAGCAGTTCCTGAACAACAATTTTATTTACTAAGGGAAAAAATCCAAACCTAACTGGCCCTATGTGAAAAAGTAATTGCCCCCTCTTGTTAAATCATGAGTTAACTGTGATTAACCACAGTTCTTGGAAAGCTGAGCTGAATTTCACTGTCCACACCCAGGCCTGATTACTGCCAGATTTGTCGAATCAAGAAATCACTTAAATAGAAGCTGTCAGACAAAGTGAAGTAGGCTAAAAGATCTAAAAAAAAAAACGCATCATGCCACGATCCAAAGAAATTCAAAAACAAATGAGAAACAAAGTGATTGAAATCTATCAGTCTGGAAAAGGTTACAAAGCCATTTTCCAAGGCTTTGGACTCCAGTGAACCACGGTCGAGTCATTATTCACAAATGGAGAAAACTAGGAGCAGTGCTGAACCTTCCCAGGAGTGGTTGGCAACCAAAATGACTCCAAGAGTGCAACTACAATTTATCCAGGAGGCCCCAAAAGAAACCAGAACCATATCCAAAGACCTGCAGGCCTCACTGGCTTCAGTGAGGGTCAGAGTTCATGACTCAACCATAAGAAAGACACTGGCCAAAAATGGCATCATGGGAGAGTTCCGAGAACAAAACCACTGCTGACAAAAAAGAACACAAAGGCTCGTCTCACATTTACCAAGAAACATCTTGATGATCCCCAAGACTTTTGGAGAAATATTCTGTGGACTGACGAGACAAAAGTTGAAGTTTTTGGAAGGTGTGCGGCCTGTTACATCTGGAGTAAAAATAACAGCATTTGATAAAAAGAACATCATGCCAACAGCTAAACATGGTGGTGGCAGTGTGATGGTCTCGGGCTGCTCTGCTGCATCAGGACCTGGACCACTTGCTGTGATTGATGGAACAATGAATTCTGCTGTCTACCAGAAAATCCTGAAGGCCAACGTCCAGCCATCAGTTCATGACCTCAAGCTCAAGCGCTCTTGGGCTATGCAGCAGAACAACCCAAAATATACCAGTGAGTCCACCAAAAAAAAAATTAAGGTTTTGGAGGGAGTAGCCAAGTCAAAGTCCATCTTCATCTTCAATCCAATTGAGATGCTGTGGTGTGACCTTAAACAGGCAGTTCATGCTGGAAAACCCTCCAATATGGCTGAGTTAAAACAATTCTGAGAAGAAGAGGGGACCAAAATTCCTCCACAGTGATGCAAAAGACTCATCACTAGTTAACACAAACACTTGATTTCAGTTATTGCCGCCAAAGGTGGCACAACCAGTTATTAGGTTCATGGGGAAATTAATTTTTCACACAGGGCCAGGTAGGTTTGGATCTTTTCCCCTCAATAAATAAAATCATCATTTAGAAACTGCATTTTGTATTTACTTGGGCTGTCTTCGTGAGATATTAAAAAGTGGTTTGTTCAGACAGATAGATAGAGTTGGGGGGGGGGCTTGGAGGACCAGCTTCTATACATGGGGCGCAACTTAGTTAGAAGATTTTGAGGGCACTTGAAATACTCACTGGCTGTTGGCACATTTCTCTGAACCAGAGGTCCTTGTATTGCCTCACCGTCACCTTTGTTGACAGCGACAAAGGCAGTGAAGGCACTGCTCACTCCTGACTGTACGCTCAGCTCCACCACCTTCTTCTTCACACTTTCATCCTGCTGGTCTTTGGACTCTCGGTTTTCCATCTCCAGGGAGCGAATCAGAGCCCGAGCAGCCAGTCTGTGGACTGTTAGTCTGAAGGCAAGAGAGAGATAACATTACATTTGTATACACATTTGAAATATTGCACATTAAATACACATTATTCTATTTCTATTCACATTTCCTCTTTTACAAACTTCTCAGAGCTGGGCCATTTTACCCAGGGTTTATTGTTTTAGAAAATTCTGAATGGCAAGTTGTTTAAAGGTTTTACATTTTACCACTTTGAAGGGATATTTTGGGATTTTTGAAGTTAGGTCATATGAGGTGCTTGGCTTTAGTGGCATTTGCCTCCAGTGATTTCTGTGAAAGTCAATTGTGTGGTTATTACGAGCTCTGAGAGATCAACGGAATAATGGCTATAGATGGGAACGTTTTATCTGCGTAGTTTAACCAGTTTTAGGTCGTTTCCACCGAGCGGTCCGGCTCAGTTTAGTTCAGTACGGCACGCTTTTGTTTGGCGTTTTCGTAGAGAAAGGGTCCCAAAAAAACGACCCATACCATCCCACTTTTCGGCACCCTTCCGTAGGGGTGCCAGTCTTACCCAATCGTACCAAAAAGGTGGAGCTACACACACAACAATAGGGGCTGTACTGACGTCACGTCAGCACGCGACCCAGCTGCTCGCCTCCGGGCTTCAAACACGGAAGTCTGTGCTGAGGAGTGGGCGAAAACGGGAGAAAAATGGACCAATATCTGGCTAAATGGGAAATATTTGGACTCGACGGAGATCTAAACTGTTTCCTAGTCTGTGGATATTGGTATCTGGCCACAAATCAAGTTTCCTGACGTTTATCTGGATGATTTTAAGTACACAAAGCAGATGATCCACCTGATCTACCTGATCTGATCTACCTGATCCATCCGGGATGGATGAGAAACTAAATTAATGCAGAAGTTTTGTGAATACAAAATCTTTGAACAGTTCATTCTCATCTGTAACTAGTTATTAAACTACTTCTTATGTTGGGTAACCTGTGAAAACATCGCTGTGTGGTTGTTGAACGGGCTCGTAAAACTTCAGGCTGCAGACTATTTAAAACGAGATCAGCGCACCCCAGATTCCTGACTTAACCTAGCTTGATTTTAACACCAGCTGGACTTTTACTTTATTTTTAATGCGGCGAATTCTCACAGTACAGCTCTAAACTTTCATATTTTGTCGTATAAACTGTTCTAGACTAGATATATCCACATATTAATATAGCGTTACGACTCAAACCGTCTCTGTACACGTATTCCATCAGCTGAGGATCTTTACTGACAGCGGTTAACATCATTAAGATGTAGTTATTTTTTTAAAAAGCACTTTCAGCTGAAATAAAGCTGTTTACTGCTTATTCCCAACTGATTTCTGTCACTCATCCTTTCTATAACTCTGCAGCTGAGCAGCTGACTCGCGCTGTTTGTGACTTCACATACATGCTTTTACAGCCCACTGAGCCAAAAATGTCTATTAGACGTCTCGTCTGAGTTTAGACCGAAATTCGCCCGTCTATAATCGGTCTATATTTTAGCCTAAATCTACACGATAAAATTTAATCCATTAATTATTAAATATTAAATCAAAAAACAACTCTAAGTTGTATAAATGATGGCCAAATGTTGGATTAAAACATTTTTAACAGTCATTGATCAATGTACAGCATAGTTTAGATTTAGACTCGATTTAGACGTCTAAATCAAGACCTCATATCAACGTCTCTTTTTAAACCAAATCTAGACGATTGAATTAAATACATTAAATAATGAATATTGACCAAAAAAATAACTGTAAGTTACACAACTGATGTCCAAATATTGTGCTTAAATAATTTGAATTTCCACTGATCAATATACAGTAAAGTTTAGATTTAGCCTTGATTTAGACGTTTAATCAACGTCTAGATTTAGACCAGGTTTAAATTTTTAAGTTATTTTTATTTTTAGGCATAAGATTATGCCAACGATGTTTAGAAATAATTAGATATCACTATTAACCTATAGCTAAATAAAGGCAGTTGGCAATAAAGTTTATTGGGCAGTAATGCAAATAATTCCTTTGAAATAAAAAAAATATATATTTGTAAAGAGTGAAATAAAATGGCAGTTGGCACTGATGGTGATTGGGGACAGTAGCCTAAATCTAAATAAACATGGACGAGATATGTACTGTCAGCGGATCCCTCCCTTTATAACTCTATGATCCCTCCCCACTAGGAGGCAGCAACACGCTGAAAGCTCGGGTTGTCAAAGGCGAGCAGAGTTGTTCGGAGCTCTCTGAGAAATTGTTTCTATTTTCAAAGCGTCGACTAGAACTCGACAAAGACATCGAGAAGGGCTGCTTATAGGTGAGCGCTCAAGGATACGTTGTTGAAATGTTATTTTGTCCTGCAATGTCTGTTCATTTAATTATCAATCTGTTTGCAGCAAACCGATTGCAAGCTAGCAGGCAAGCTATAGCTCGAAGAAAAGTGCATCTGACACAAACATTAAGGTTATATGTGTTGCATGAATGTGGGTGCGGGGAGAGTGGGGGTTAGCTTCTTTTCATTTCTTTTATCTTTCTTTTTAATGTAAAGCACTTAGTGTTACGTGAAATGTATGAAAGGTGCTGTACAAATGAATAAAGTTTAAGTTTAATGTCGATGCATGGTGTACCTAGGCTACATGAACGGTCATTTTCAACGCCGAAATAACATTCTTTGTTTAGTGGTGGCCAATTACTTAAGGGCCATTCCACCGAATGGGTGCCTTTTCCGTCCCCAGGAAATTATATGTATAAAAATGCATGAAAATTAATTGTAAAATACATTTTCTTATACAGTGTCCTGCACAATAATCTAATTGCAAATTTAACATATATGATGGGAAGGATTAGTAAAAATGACCCTGAACACTGAAAAACTGCAATTTTCACCTGTCCCAACTCTATAACATTATAACATAACATAACATAACATAACTCTATAACATAACCTTAAAGTCTCAAATGTGTGGTGCCCAATGTCCACTGAGTCAAGTCCTTTGAAACCATGTACCTTTTCTTATTGGATAATATCTCTGTGACATCACAAATAACAATAGGCAACCACACTTGCAATTTTTCTTCATTTATTCTATTGCTCTGTTTGCAGAAGCTGTTCGGAAAACATTCAAAGAGGCTACGGATGACATGATCAGCTCAGCAATGGCCGTTCATTTTAAACAGGACCCAGCTCGATGTGGTGGAGGGGGCTATATGAGGCCCAGGACACCATTGGTGTAATATTTTTTTTTTTTTTTTTTTTTTTTTTTTTGCGTTTTGGTTTAGGTTGATGCATCCCAGGAAGGAAGAGTTTCTGGATTTTTCTTTTTTAAATTGTAATGTTTTACATACAAAAAACTAGGTTTTTATTTTATTTTTGAAATTTTGTGTCTTAGACTTTCTGTTAGTTTTTTTTTTTTTTTTTTTGTTTACCACAATGTTAAAAGAATAACCAAAAGTTTATTTTATTTTGGTAATATTGTATATTTGAGTTTGTGCTTTTATTTCATTGCAATGTATGTTTATAAATGTGTTAAGAAATTAAAAATATGTATATTGTTTGCACATTCATATGTTTGTGATGGTTGAATAATGTTTGAAAAATGCATTGATTTAGATAACAGTAGGATAGTTTGGTTAATGTTAACATCAAGAGATATATCATACCCAGTGGTAAAATGAGATCACAGGTTAAATTTGATTCTAATGGCTGGATTTATTAGAATATCCTTATAATACGTTTAATAGACGTCTTTAAGATGTCTAGATTCTGTAATGGGGTTTAAATTTGGTATAAAAGTAAAAGTCTGGCAAACGTCTAAATTTAGACATGTATAAATAGACGTTCATTAGCAGTTATTTAAACATCTAAGATTAGACGAGGTGTATACATTTGGTATAAAAATAAACGTCTGGCAAACGTCTAACTTTAGACGTCTATAAATAGACGTATATTAGCGGTTATTTCAACGTCTAGGATTAGACGAGGCGCATAGAAGTAGTCCTCTTTTAGACGTCTATTAGACGGCTAGTTTAAACTTAGACGGCTAAAAAACTTTCATTTTTAGACCAGTGGTAGACCGATTTTAGACCAGACGTCTAAGGACCATTAGACGTCTATTAGACATCTTTTAGACCAAAAAATGCTCGGTGGGAGCCCCGCCCACCCAAGTGAGAGCACGGGTGTCTGTGGAAACGCAAATTATTTTGGGGTTTAGCATACCAAACCATACCAAACCGAACTGAATCAAACCAGACCCCCTGATGGAAACACAGCTTTTTACATAGAAATGGGTCGAGAAAATATGTTGGCTCACCTGGACGCTGTGTCGAAAATGTACAATGCACTTCATTTCTCCCAGAAAAACCCCTCTGTGTCAAACACTAGTTTACAATACAGCTTTCAACATTTTGTCTCCTTCTGCCTCTGCGCACCGATATCCTCTGATCAGCTGTGTGGGTCTGCGGGCTTCTACAGGAATACCTCTACCCACTCTTGCTAGTTTGAACTTCTGCAGATCACTGACCATGTCTGCATGCCTAAATGCATTGGTTGCTGCCATGTGATTGGCTGATTAGATATTAGTGCTAATGAACGATTGCAGCAGGTTTTGTGAAGGATGCAGTTTTCAAGGTGGCAAAGAAGCTGTGCCTCAAAGATGATTCTTTATTGTCTGCTGTCTTTGACGTAGGCAAAACACTAAATAAAGGGTCTGATGTAAAGATTGAGGCTAATTTTATGTTAGAGGTTGTGAAATGATGGGATATTAGTCAGTGAAAACCAAACTGCAGCCTGGCATTTCTTCTGTAAACTCAGAGTCTGCAGATTTATCAAATCCTTTTTAGGGATTTTGGGAATGATCCGGATCACCATCTGGATCCAAGAATTTTTTTAAGGATTCTTCACTACTGGAAGATAGTTCTAATGGCGGAGGTCTGCGCTCTCCAAGTGCTTTTCTAGTCTAAATATGAATTCAGACAGCTTTTAATTATGTTATTATTCAGATTTCTACTAACCAGATGAACTAGTCAAGTTATATTTAGAGCACAGACTTCTGTCACTGAACATTTATACAAAACCTTTGGTGAAGTCACTTCATTGGCAGCAGAGTCAGAGAAAAGCAGAAAGAGACGTGGCTGAGACTTAAACTCTCAGGGAAACATCTAAGACTAACTTGGACTCAGGTTACAGATAAACTGCATTGTTAAATTGTGGTTACAGTGGGATTTGACTTGCAAATTAGCATAATATTAAACAAAATAATCTATTTTACCCAGAATCCTCTGCAGGTCTCAGGCTGAAGTTAAACTGGTTCTGTGAGGGCTGACCAGCCAGCGTGTACTTCACTGTCACAGAGCCCTCTGCTGCCTCTGGAATCTGAACAGATCACACTTTTATAAACCTCATTAGACAAAGACATAAGTCATTTCACAATCACAAGATGGGCTCCTACCTGTCCACTGAGCTGGGCGTAAACCAGCGACCTCTGACCCTGAAAAAGTGCTGTGATTGGTGGAGAGAGGACAGAGACAGACATGTCCTTCGGCAGATCCCAGGAGACTGAGACGTCGATCACGGCCGGCTGCAGAGCATATCGCAGTGACTGCATCACCTGGTTATGAAAAAAAAGAAAACTTTGGTTCAGATATATCTTCTGTTGTATTGTTTCCCTTGACAGCTTCATTCTTTAATGTTTATCTTACTTTGGGTTGCATCCTGTCGGTGCCTGTGATGAACTGAGCATGACCTCCTCCTTCCTTGGCCAGCCCATTGATGAGAGCAGAGCTGGCTCCTTCCCCAATCCCAAAAGAGAAACATCTACAATGCAGTAGTTTAGTTTTTAGAACAGATATCAGGAGATGAAGGTAAATATTCGAAAACTGTGATTGTAAAGTGTCTGTGGTTTCACCTGTGCAGATGTGAATTTTTCTTCACCAGATCGATGACTTCTTTGGTGTTTCCCACTTCTCCATCGGTGAAGACAAAGAGCTAGTCAAGAGAAAGCACATGTCACTGAATGTTTCTTTGTTTTGTTTTGATTTCTTTTCTTTTCTTTTCCTTTGTTTTGGGTTCTGCTGATTTGTTTCTGCTGATTTGTTGCTGATTTGTGTATTACCAATTCAAACAGATTAAGTCATTGTCCCCATAACGTATTAGTCCACGCAGATAATTGTTAAACGTCTTCAAACGTTGTTAGCTTGAAGCTAGCTCGCTCCCGGCCACCATACAAAACCATCAGTGTCAGACATCGAGTCTGTTAAAAGAATACTTACCTCTTTGGAAACAACTCTGTTTTGGCCGACGTAAACAGGATGTGGTTCTGTCACTGATTATGGTCCCCTGGAAACATTTCCATTTTCTGAGTTTGCAGGGGTTTTCTGAGTTTTCATGTGTTTAATGAGTTTGTGGGTGTTTTCTTAGTTTGTGGGTGTTTTCACAGTTTTTATGTGTTTTCTGAGTTTACAGGTGTATTCTGAGGTTGCATGTGTTTTCTTGAGTTTTCATGAGTTTTCTGAGTTTTCTGAGTTTGCATGTGTTTACTGAGTTTGTGGGTGTTTAATGAGTTTGCATGTGTTTTCAGAGATTACACATGTTTTCTGAGTTTTCATGTGTTTTCTGAGTTTGCATGTGTTTTCAGAGATTACACATGTTTTCTGAGTTTTCATGTGTTTTCTGAGATTGCATGTGTTTTCTGAGTTTATATGTGTTTTCTCAGTTTGCATGTGTTTTCTGAGTTTGCGGGTGTTTTCAGAGATTTTATGTGTTTTCTGAGTTTACAGGTGTTTTCTGAGTTTGCATGTGTTTTTCTGAGTTTTCTGAGCTTGCATGTGTTTTCTCAGTTTGCATGTGTTTTCTGAGCTTCCATGAGTTTTCCGAGTTTTCATGAATTTTCTGAGTTTGCGGGTGTTTTCTGAGTTTGCATGTTTTTACTGAGTTGCACATGTTTTTTGAATTTTCATGTGTTTTCTGAGTTTGCTTGTGTTATCTGAGTTTTCATGAGTTTTCTGGGTTTTCATGTGTTTTCTCAGGTTGCATGTGTTTTCAGAGTTTGCATGTGTTTTCTGAGTTTGCGGGTGTTTAATGAGTTTGCATGTGTTTTCTGAGTTTGCATGTGTTTACTGAGTTTTCATGTGTTTTCTGAATTTGCACATGTTTTCTGAGTTTTCATGTGTTTTCTGAGTTTGCATGTGTTTACTGAGTTTGTGGGTGTTAAACGAGTTTGCATGTGTTTTCAGAGATTACACATGTTTTCTGAGATTTCATGTGTTTTCTCAGGTTGCATGTGGTTTCTGAGTTTGCATGTGGTTTCTGAGTTTCTATGTGTTTTCTGAGTTTGCATGTGTTTTCTCAGTTTGCATGTGTTTTCTGAGTTTGCATGTGTTTTCAGAGATTACACGTTTTATGAGTTCGCATGTGGTTTCTGAGTCTGCATGTGTGAGTTTGCGGTTGTTTAATGAGTTTGCATGCGTTTTTCTGAGTTTGCACATGTTTTCTGAGTTTTCATGTGTTTTCTGAATTTGCACATGTTTTCTGAGTTCTCATGTGTTTTCTGAATTTGCACATGTTTTCTGAGTTTTCATGAGTTTTCTGAGTTTACAGGTGTTTTCTGAGTTTGCATGTGTTTTCTGAGTTTATATGTGTTTACTGAGTTTGTGGGTGTTTAATGAGTTTGCATGTGTTTTCAGAGATTACACATGTTTTCTGAGTTTTCATGTGTTTTCTAAATTTTGCATGTGTTTTCAGAGATTACACATGTTTTCTGAGTTTTCATGTGTTTTCTCAGGTTGCATGTGTTTTCTGAGTTTGCATGTGGTTTCTGAGTATGTATGTGTTTTCTGAGTTCGCATGTGGTTTCTGAGTTTGTATGTGTTTTCTGAGTTTGCATGTGGTTTCTGAGTTTGTATGTGTTTTCTGAGTTTGCATGTGTTTTCAGAGTTTGCTTGTGTTTTTTGAGTTCGCATGTGGTTTCTGGGTTTGCATGTGTTTTCTGAGTTTGCGGTTGTTTAATGAGTTTGCATGCATTTTCAGAGTTTGCACATGTTTTCTGAGTTTTCATGTGTTTTCTCAGGTTGCATGTGTTTTCTGAGTTTGCATGTGGTTTCTGAGTATGTATGCGTTTTCTGAGTTCGCATGTGGTTTCTGAGTTTGTATGTGTTTTCTGAGTTTGCATGTGTTTTCTGAGTTTGTATGTGTTTTCAGAGTTTGCATGTGTTTTCAGAGATTACACGTTTTCTGAGTTCGCATGTGGTCTCTGGGTTTGCATGTGTTTTCTGAGTTTGCGGTTGTTTAATGAGTTTGCATGCGTTTTTCTGAGTTTGCACATGTTTTCTGAGTTTTCATGTGTTTTCTGAATTTGCACGTTTTCTGAGTTCTCATGTGTTTTCTGAATTTGCACGTTTTCTGAGTTTTCATGAGTTTTCTGAGTTTTCATGAGTTTTCTGAGTTTGCATGTGTTTTTCTGAGTTTTCTGAGTTTGCAGGTGTTTTCTCAGTTTTCATGAGTTTTCTGAGTTTGCATGTGTTTTCTCAGTTTGCATGTGTTTTCTGAGTCCATGAGTTTTCCGAGTTTTCATGAACTTTCTGAGTTTGCAGGTGTTTTCTGAGTTTGCGGGTGTTTAATGAGTTTGCATTTGTTTACTGAGTAGCACATGTTTTTTGAATTTTCATGTGTTTTCTGAGTTTGCTTGTGTTATCTGAGTTTTCATGAGTTTTCTGGGTTTTCATGTGTTTTCTCAGGTTGCATGTGTTTTCAGAGTTTGCATGTGTTTTCTGAGTTTGCGGGTGTTTAATGAGTTTGCATGTGTTTTCTGAGTTTGCATGTGTTTACTGAGTTTTCATGTGTTTTCTGAATTTGCACATGTTTTCTGAGTTTTCATGTGTTTTCTGAGTTTGCATGTGTTTACTGAGTTTGTGGGTGTTAAACGAGTTTGCATGTGTTTTCAGAGATTACACATGTTTTCTGAGATTTCATGTGTTTTCTCAGGTTGCATGTGGTTTCTGAGTTTGCATGTGGTTTCTGAGTTTCTATGTGTTTTCTGAGTTTGCATGTGTTTTCTCAGTTTGCATGTGTTTTCTGAGTTTGCATGTGTTTTCAGAGATTACACGTTTTATGAGTTCGCATGTGGTTTCTGAGTCTGCATGTGTGAGTTTGCGGTTGTTTAATGAGTTTGCATGCGTTTTTCTGAGTTTGCACATGTTTTCTGAGTTTTCATGTGTTTTCTGAATTTGCACATGTTTTCTGAGTTCTCATGTGTTTTCTGAATTTGCACATGTTTTCTGAGTTTTCATGAGTTTTCTGAGTTTACAGGTGTTTTCTGAGTTTGCATGTGTTTTCTGAGTTTATATGTGTTTTCTCAGTGTGCATGTGTTTTCTCAGGTTGCATGTGTTTTCAGAGTTTGCATGTGTTTTCTGAGTTTGCGGGTGTTTAATGAGTTTGCATGTGTTTTTCTGAGTTTGCACATGTTTTCTGAGTTCTCATGTGTTTTCTGAATTTGCACATGTTTTCTGAGTTTTCATGAGTTTTCTGAGTTTACAGGTGTTTTCTGAGTTTGCATGTGTTTTCTGAGTTTATATGTGTTTACTGAGTTTGTGGGTGTTTAATGAGTTTGCATGTGTTTTCAGAGATTACACATGTTTTCTGAGTTTTCATGTGTTTTCTAAATTTTGCATGTGTTTTCAGAGATTACACATGTTTTCTGAGTTTTCATGTGTTTTCTCAGGTTGCATGTGTTTTCTGAGTTTGCATGTGGTTTCTGAGTATGTATGTGTTTTCTGAGTTCGCATGTGGTTTCTGAGTTTGTATGTGTTTTCTGAGTTTGCATGTGGTTTCTGAGTTTGTATGTGTTTTCTGAGTTTGCATGTGTTTTCAGAGTTTGCTTGTGTTTTTTGAGTTCGCATGTGGTTTCTGGGTTTGCATGTGTTTTCTGAGTTTGCGGTTGTTTAATGAGTTTGCATGCGTTTTTCTGAGTTTGCACATGTTTTCTGAGTTTTCATGTGTTTTCTCAGGTTGCATGTGTTTTCTGAGTTTGCATGTGGTTTCTGAGTATGTATGCGTTTTCTGAGTTCGCATGTGGTTTCTGAGTTTGTATGTGTTTTCTGAGTTTGCATGTGTTTTCTGAGTTTGTATGTGTTTTCAGAGTTTGCATGTGGTTTCTGAGTTTGCATGTGGTTTCTGAGTTTGCATGTGTTTTCTGAGTTTGCATGTGTTTTCAGAGATTACACGTTTTCTGAGTTCGCATGTGGTTTCTGGGTTTGCATGTGTTTTCTGAGTTTGCGGTTGTTTAATGAGTTTGCATGCGTTTTTCTGAGTTTGCACATGTTTTCTGAGTTTTCATGTGTTTTCTGAATTTGCACGTTTTCTGAGTTCTCATGTGTTTTCTGAATTTGCACGTTTTCTGAGTTTTCATGAGTTTTCTGAGTTTTCATGAGTTTTCTGAGTTTGCATGTGTTTTTCTGAGTTTTCTGAGTTTGCAGGTGTTTTCTCAGTTTTCATGAGTTTTCTGAGTTTGCATGTGTTTTCTCAGTTTGCATGTGTTTTCTGAGTCCATGAGTTTTCCGAGTTTTCATGAACTTTCTGAGTTTGCAGGTGTTTTCTGAGTTTGCGGGTGTTTAATGAGTTTGCATTTGTTTACTGAGTAGCACATGTTTTCTGAGTTTTCATGTGTTTTCTGAGTTTGCTTGTGTTATCTGAGTTTTCATGAGTTTTCTGGGTTTTCATGTGTTTTCTCAGGTTGCATGTGTTTTCTGAGTTCGCATGTGGTTTCTGAGTTTACAGGTGTTTTCTGAGTTCGCATGTGGTGTCTGAGTTTGCATGTGTTTTCTCAGTTTGCGGGTGTTTAATGAGTTTGCATTTGTTTACTGAGTTGCACATGTTTTTGAGTTTTCATGTGTTTTCTGAGTTTGCTTGTGTTTTCTCAGTTTTCATGAGTTTTCTGGGTTTTGATGTGTTTTCTCAGGTTGCATGTCTTTTCTGAGTTCGCATGTGGTTTCTGAGTTTGCATGTGTTTTCTGAGTTCGCATGTGGTTTCTGAGTTTGCATGTGTTTTCTTAGTTTGCATGTGTTTTCTGAGTTTGCATGAGTTTTCCAAGTTTTCATGAATTTTCTGAGTTTGTGGGTGTTCTCTGAGTTTGCGGGTGTTTAATGAGTTTGCATGTGTTTACTGAGTTGCACATGTTTTTTGAATTTTCATGTGTTTTCTGAGTTTGCTTGTGTTTTTTGAGTTTTCATGAGTTTTATGGGTTTTCATGTGTTTTCTCAGGTTGCATGTGTTTTCTGAGTTTGCATGTGGTTTCTGAGTTTGTATGTGTTTTCTGAGTTCGCATGTGGTTTCTCAGTTTGCATGTGTTTTCTCAGGTTGCATGTGTTTTCAGAGTTTGCATGTGTTTTCTGAGTTTGTATGTGTTCACTGAGTTTTCATGTGTTTTCTGAATTTGCACATGTTTTCTGAGTTTTCATGTGTTTTCTGAATTTGCACGTTTTCTGAGTTTTCATGAGTTTTCTGAGTTAACAGGTGTTTTCTGAGATTGCATGTGTTTTCTGAGTTTGTGGGTGTTTAAAGAGTTTGCATGTGTTTTCAGAGATTACACATGTTTTCAGAGTTTTTATGTGTTTTCTCAGGTTGCATGTGTTTTCTGAGTTCGCATGTGGTTTCTGAATTTGTATGTGTTTTCTGAGTTTGCAGGTGTTTTCTGAGTTTGTATGTGTTTTCTGAGTTTGCATGTGTTTTCTCAGTTTGCATGTGTTTTCTGAGTTTCCATGAGTTTTCCGAGATTTCATTAATTTTCTGAGTTTGCGGGTGTTCTCTGAGTTTGTGGGTGTTTAATGAGTTTGCATGTGTTTTTTGAGTGTTCATGTGTTTTCTGAGTTTGCACATGTTTTCTGAGTTTTCATGTGTTTTCTGAATATGCACGTTTTCTGAAGTCTCATGTGTTTTCTGAATTTGATCATGTTTTCTGAGTTTTCATGAGTTTTCTGAGTTTACAGGTGTTTTCTGAGATTGCATGTGTTTTCTCAGGTTGCATGTGTTTTCTCAGTTTGCATGTGTTTTCTCAGGTTGCATGTGTTTTCAGAGTTTGCATGTGTTTTCTGAGTTTGCATGTGTTCACTGAGTTTTCATGTGTTTTCTGAATTTGCACATGTTTTCTTAGTTTTCATGAGTTTTCTGAGTTTACAGGTGTTTTCTGAGATTGCATGTGTTTTCTAAGTTTGTGGGTGTTTATTGAGTTTACAGGTGTTTTCAGAGATTACACATGTTTTCTGAGTTTTCATGTGTTTTCTGAGATTGCATGTGTTTTCTGAGTTTATATGTGTTTTCTCAGTTTGCATGTGTTTTCTGAGTTTGTGGGTGTTCTCTGAGTTTGGGGGTGTTTAATGAGTTTGCATTTGTTTACTGCGTTGCACATGTTTTTGAGCTTTCATGTGTTTTCTGAGTTTGCAGGTGTTTTCTCAGTTTTCATGAGTTTTCTGGGTTTTCATGTGTTTTCTCAGGTTGCATGTGTTTTCTGAGTTTGCATGTGTTTTCTCAGTTTGCATGTGTTTTCTGAGTTTCCATGAGTTTTCCGAGTTTTCATGAATTTTCTGAGTTTGCGGGTGTTCTCTGAGTTTGCGGGTGTTTAATGAGTTTGCATTTGTTTACTGAGTTGCACATGTTTTTTGAGTTTTCATGTGTTTTCTGAGTTTGCAGGTGTTTTCTCAGTTTTCATGAGTTTTCTGGGTTTTCATGTGTTTTCTCAGGTTGCATGTGTTTTCTGAGTTCGCATGTGGTTTCTGAGTTTGTATGTATTTTCTGAGTTCGCATGTGGTTTCTGAGTTTGCATGTGTTTTCTCAGTTTGCATGTGTTTTCTGAGTTTCCATGAGTTTTCCGAGTTTACAGGTGTTTTCTGAGTTTGCATGTGTTTTCTGAGTTTTCTGAGTTTGCAGGTGTTTTCTCAGTTTTCATGAGTTTTCTGAGTTTGCATGTGTTTTCTCAGTTTGCATGTGTTTTCTGAGTCCATGAGTTTTCCGAGTTTTCATGAACTTTCTGAGTTTGCAGGTGTTTTCTGAGTTTGCGGGTGTTTAATGAGTTTGCATTTGTTTACTGAGTAGCACATGTTTTCTGAGTTTTCATGTGTTTTCTGAGTTTGCTTGTGTTATCTGAGTTTTCATGAGTTTTCTGGGTTTTCATGTGTTTTCTCAGGTTGCATGTGTTTTCTGAGTTCGCATGTGGTTTCTGAGTTTACAGGTGTTTTCCGAGTTCGCATGTGGTGTCTGAGTTTGCATGTGTTTTCTCAGTTTGCGGGTGTTTAATGAGTTTGCATTTGTTTACTGAGTTGCACATGTTTTTGAGTTTTCATGTGTTTTCTGAGTTTGCTTGTGTTTTCTCAGTTTTCATGAGTTTTCTGGGTTTTGATGTGTTTTCTCAGGTTGCATGTCTTTTCTGAGTTCGCATGTGGTTTCTGAGTTTGCATGTGTTTTCTGAGTTCGCATGTGGTTTCTGAGTTTGCATGTGTTTTCTTAGTTTGCATGTGTTTTCTGAGTTTGCATGAGTTTTCCAAGTTTTCATGAATTTTCTGAGTTTGTGGGTGTTCTCTGAGTTTGCGGGTGTTTAATGAGTTTGCATGTGTTTACTGAGTTGCACATGTTTTTTGAATTTTCATGTGTTTTCTGAGTTTGCTTGTGTTTTTTGAGTTTTCATGAGTTTTATGGGTTTTCATGTGTTTTCTCAGGTTGCATGTGTTTTCTGAGTTTGCATGTGGTTTCTGAGTTTGTATGTGTTTTCTGAGTTCGCATGTGGTTTCTCAGTTTGCATGTGTTTTCTCAGGTTGCATGTGTTTTCAGAGTTTGCATGTGTTTTCTGAGTTTGCATGTGTTCACTGAGTTTTCATGTGTTTTCTGAATTTGCACGTTTTCTGAGTTTTCATGAGTTTTCATGAGTTTTCTGAGTTAACAGGTGTTTTCTGAGATTGCATGTGTTTTCTGAGTTTGTGGGTGTTTAAAGAGTTTGCATGTGTTTTCAGAGATTACACATGTTTTCAGAGTTTTTATGTGTTTTCTCAGGTTGCATGTGTTTTCTGAGTTCGCATGTGGTTTCTGAATTTGCATGTGTTTTCTGAGTTTGCAGGTGTTTTCTGAGTTTGTATGTGTTTTCTGAGTTTGCATGTGTTTTCTCAGTTTGCATGTGTTTTCTGAGTTTCCCTGAGTTTTCCGAGATTTCATTAATTTTCTGAGTTTGCGGGTGTTCTCTGAGTTTGTGGGTGTTTAATGAGTTTGCATGTGTTTTTTGAGTGTTCATGTGTTTTCTGAGTTTGCACATGTTTTCTGAGTTTTCATGTGTTTTCTGAATATGCACGTTTTCTGAAGTCTCATGTGTTTTCTGAATTTGATCATGTTTTCTGAGTTTTCATGAGTTTTCTGAGTTTACAGGTGTTTTCTGAGATTGCATGTGTTTTCTCAGGTTGCATGTGTTTTCTCAGTTTGCATGTGTTTTCTCAGGTTGCATGTGTTTTCAGAGTTTGCATGTGTTTTCTGAGTTTGCATGTGTTCACTGAGTTTTCATGTGTTTTCTGAATTTGCACATGTTTTCTTAGTTTTCATGAGTTTTCTGAGTTTACAGGTGTTTTCTGAGATTGCATGTGTTTTCTAAGTTTGTGGGTGTTTATTGAGTTTACAGGTGTTTTCAGAGATTACACATGTTTTCTGAGTTTTCATGTGTTTTCTGAATATGCACGTTTTCTGAAGTCTCATGTGTTTTCTGAATTTGATCATGTTTTCTGAGTTTTGTGAGTGTTCTCTGAGTTTACAGGTGTTTAATGAGTTTGCATTTGTTTACTGAGTTGCACATGTGTTTTTGAGTTTTCATGTGTTTTCTGAGTTTGCACATGTTTTTTCAGTTTTCATGAGTTTTCTGAGTTTACAGGTGTTTTCTGAGATTGCATGTGTTTTCTAAGTTTGTGGGTGTTTATTGAGTTTACAGGTGTTTTCAGAGATTACACATGTGCATGTGTTTTCTGAGTTTATATGTGTTTTCTCAGTTTGCATGTGTTTTCTGAGTTTGTGGGTGTTCTCTGAGTTTGGGGGTGTTTAATGAGTTTGCATTTGTTTACTGAGTTGCACATGTTTTTTGAGTTTTCATGTGTTTTCTGAGTTTGCAGGTGTTTTCTCAGTTTTCATGAGTTTTCTGGGTTTTCATGTGTTTTCTCAGGTTGCATGTGTTTTCTGAGTTAGCATGTGTTTTATGAGTTTGGATGTGTTTTCTGAGTTTCCATGTGGTTTTGAGTTTATATGTGTTTTCTGAGTTTGTGGTGTTCTCTGAGTTTGGGGTGTTTAATGAGTTTGCATTTGTTTACTGCGTTGCACATGTTTTTGAGCTTTCATGTGTTTTCTGAGTTTGCAGGTGTTTTCTCAGTTTTCATGAGTTTTCTGGGTTTTCATGTGTTTTCTCAGGTTGCATGTGTTTTCTGAGTTTGCATGTGTTTTCTCAGTTTGCATGTGTTTTCTGAGTTTCCATGAGTTTTCCGAGTTTTCATGAATTTTCTGAGTTTGCGGGTGTTCTCTGAGTTTGCATGTGTTTTCTCAGTTTGCATGTGTTTTCTGAGTTTCCATGAGTTTTCCGAGTTTACAGGTGTTTTCTGAGTTTGCATGTGTTTTCTGAGTTTATATGTGTTTTCTCAGTTTGCATGTGTTTTCTGAGCTTGCATGTGTTTTCTGAGTTTGCGGGTGTTTAATGAGTTTGCATGTGTTTTCTGAGTTTTCATGTGTTTTCTGAATTTGCACATGTTTTCTGAGTTTGCGGGTGTTTAATGAGTTTGCATGTGTTTTCTGAGTTTTCATGTGTTTTCTGAATTTGCACATGTTTTCTGAGTTTTCTGAGTTTTCATGAGTTTTCTGGGTTTTCATGTGTTTTCTGAGTTTGCATGTGTTTTCTGAGTTTGTGGTTGTTTTCAGAAATTTTATGTGTTTTCTGACTTTGTGAGTGTTTTCTGAGTTTTCATGAGTTTTCTGAGTTTGCGGCTGTTTAATGAGTTTGCAGTGCACGTGTTGTTAAATTTATGCAGATGTTTTCTGAATATGCAAGTGTTGTGGAGTTTGCATGTGTTGTGACCCTTATCGAGCTTGTAAAGCATCAACGCTGTGGTGCACAGTCAAGCCTTAAACATCCCTTTTACCTTGGCTTTAAGGATATGTATTCAAGTCAATGTCCATAAAATTTTTAAAAAGTTGTGGGACTATAAAGACAAAAGAAAAAACTGATTAGACATTAAAACTCAAAGATTTTTATGTATTAAACAAGTATGCTGCTCCCGTCTGTTTGGGACTGAAGAGTTAAAAAATAATCATTCTGAGACAAAGTCTTTTTTGCCACTTTTTGCTTTTTTCTGCAACATCTTTTTGGAAGGGTTTGCCACATTTAAACATTTTTGCCACCTTTATTGCAATTTTTGCCACTTTCATCTCGTTTTTGCCATTTTTCAACCCTATCTGTAATTTTTTTTAAAACCACTTCTGCCATTTTTTTGGCATTTCCGGACCATCGTTCTGCCACTTTTTCTTCTTTTCTGCCAGTTTTTGCTGCATTTAACCCATTGTGTTACCTTTGCCCATGCCCATTACTTTCATCCCATTTCTTGAAACTATTTGTCAATTTGTTGCTGTTTTCACCCATTTTAACCCATCTATGCCACTTTTTTTTTTTTTTTTTTTTTTTTTTTTTTTTTTTTTACGATTTTTGCATCTTTCAACCCATATTACCACTTTTCACCCATTTTGCATTGTTTTTCACAATAACTCAATTATTCACTAGAGTTGCCACAGTTTCTCCCATTTTATTTTCTGGCATCCAGACATTTGCGCACATAATGGCCTTGATATAATGTCTTACTTTCCTTATAGTTCCAAGCATCCATCCACATTGTTATCATTACAAATAAAAAGGTAATTTGTTTTAATACAAGGGGGTTTACATTTTTTTAAAAAATGTCTTACAGCATTCATAATTTAAATCTATGTTTTGTTGCTTTGAGTGGCCATGATTCAGGTTAAAATAGAATATGATCACCACAACTTAACTTTGCAATGAACTATGATATTGTTAACCTCCATGGTCCCCCTGTTCAGCTGAGCCCCAGAAAGAGCTCCCATTTATCCCTTCTGATGGGTGGCCTTGTAGAGCATTTTTTCACCTCTTCGTCATGCTTTCAGACCACACTGGTGCAGCAGTGCAGCACTCATTTAAATATTAAATCTAAAAGTCAACATCATAACGTACATTTCTTTGCATTAATTTGATTCACAAATCACGAAACTGGTAAGAAATGTTTCACGTTGTTATCACTGGCTGACAAAGTTGTTAATGTTAGATTCTTTGAAATGGTTTTATAGTTTAAGTACAAAACTGAAGGCGTGGTCAGAATGAACTATGAACAAACCAGCACATTCAGAGTTACCAGCAGAAGTGAAAAGGATTCTCTGTGTAAATGAAAAGTTTGTTAATGCTAGAGGCATGTAATGTAAGACTTGTTTAACATGTTTTTAATGGTGTGGGTGTGTGTTTTACTTGTCTTGGTTGATTCTGAATGCAGGGCTGGCTGTAAATATGTTGAAGTGGCCGAAGGATCTCCGTTCCTGCCAGATTAGCCTCCATCTCTCCAACTTTCTTCAGAGCTTCCTCCATGGTCTTTTGGCTGTACTCCACACTCTTCCTACCACCACATCAGTAAATTCACAAATAATCAGAGCACACAATCATGTAGATGGATTTACAACAATGACAGGAACAAATCTGGTTGACTGAATTTGAGGTAGTGACTTACGGGAAGATGTGTTCATAGCTAGACCCAAAACTATAAATGTTGAAATAGCAGCCCAACGGTAAGCTCTTCAACAGGAGGAGGAGAGTATCCTACAGGGAGAGAGGAAAAGGTTTTGTATCAAAGGTGCCAGTCAAGTTTTCTGCCAGCATTCAAGATTATTTAGCTGTAGGTATGAGTCTCTACATCTACAGGATAAGTCAGTAGTTCCCAAAGTGTAGGCCACTGACCCTGGTGGACAACAAGTGGTCAATTATAATAATAAACTTGGACTTCCTGTTGGGATTTGGGCATGGGACCAAGAGGCTTTTTTGTAGGTCTGATGATGACCTATATGCACACCAAAATTCAGAAGCCTGAGTTGGACGGTGTGTTGGGGCTGATTTTTTTGTGGCAACACATAAAAACACATCAAAAATCAGTAGTGCAAATATTTGACTGGCAGAAGGGAGTGCTGTGATAAAGTAATGATATTGATGCATGGATGTATTCAGAAGCAATCTTTGATTATCCTTGTGAAGCTTGGTGATGATTGAAATAATCACTAAAAAGTTAGAAGGTAATATTGGTGCAATTTCACAGCAAAAAATAGACCAAAACTAAATTTAACTTTGGCCTACTCTAACGGCCCTGCCCTATGGTGAAAACTCACAGTTTGCACAACTTTGGGTCTCAAGGTTGTCTAGTTTGAGTAAAAAATATCTGGAGTCAATCAGATGAAATCCCTCAGTCAAGTTTTATAAAATGTTCAAAGTGTTCGGCAGTGGAAAAAGCCTAAAAACAACAAATTTTGACCTTTTGCTGTTTGCAGTTCAGCTCCTGTACGTTTTAGAGGATGGTCATAATGTAAATTTTTATTTTCATCCAATCATGATACATAGGTGTACCAATTTTCATGCATGCAGGTCTTACCCAGGGCCCTAACTCACATTTGGCGTCCCCCAGAGGTGGCTGTATGATACATTTACAGTGTTCCACCAACAGATGGCTATTTCCGCAGGAGGACAATTTTGGGGAAAGTTTGGTGAGTTTAGGGGCATGATAGGCCCCCAAAACAGGCCATGAGTGGCCGAAATTAGCAGACAAAATAGGGCTCTCTCCAACGACCCTAGTTTGGTGCTCGGGCCCGAATTAACTGTGCATGTAAATGTAGTGACTTAGTGAGAGAAACACTTTAAATGATCTCAAGAATGAATGCACAGTAATACCCTGGCACTGCCAATGCGACTCTGATGATTCTCGCTGTTGTTCAGTTGCACACCCATACTCCCAGATCGATCCAGCAGGCACACAAACTCTCCACATGAAGCGACTGAAGACATCACAGACTGGGGAAACTCAGGATACAGACTCAGCATCACAGCTGGATCACCCATCAGAGTGCCTGAGACACAACAAACAAATTTGACTTTTACTGATTATTCCAGCATCTATAACTCTTCTGATGGAGGATTAGGATGGTAGACTTTGAAAATGTAAAATAGGAGCTTCACTGATGCACTCACCAGGTTTGGCAGAGGCCTCTCCAGCCTCCACCACAGCAGTGGGCTGGTGGGCATCTTTGTAATAAATCAGCACTTCAACATCTCTGTCAAACTTGTGTCCAGCAGCCAGCTTGGTCTGAAGATCAAAAACACATTTAGAAACATGAACTAACAATAACTCTTGTTCTCAGCATTAGCAACAATCACAGACACATTGGTGTTGTAGCTACCGTGGCTTGGGTTTGCTCTGTGTTCAGATACTGAAGAGGATCGAGGGAACAGTTGGACTCGATTTTGACCACGGGACGAGGAGACGACACGCGGGCACAGAAAGACAGACTGTAGGGCACCTTAGAGGCTGGAATCGACGTCATTTGGATGTTGCTGCCTCCTTGATCGCCACTTCCTTTAGCAGTCCAGAAATGTTCAAGTTAAATACTGGTCACATTCAAACAAGAAAAAGAACTCAAAGTCAAATTTGCAGCTTTAATAGCAGAGCTTTGGCACAGATGTGCTTCATCTCATGGGTCGACACCAGATTCACTCGTCAGTTGAAGTAAGTCTTCATACTTTTTTATTAGTTCAGGCCCACAATGCTCAGTCTAAACCGTATCATAGCCATCTGACACTGGCAGCCACTGTAGCTCCAGTTAATCATTAGAGCCTTGCTACCATAATCCTTTCAAACCTGGTGCCAACACCATTGAATGTAAAGCACTAATAACATCAAAAAGAATAGTCTGAATGTAACACGTTTGATCTAGAAATTGGACATAAAATTGTTCGTATGCTATGTCAATCTAAACTCGCTTATAATAAAAGAAATAAGTGATGATATTCAACACGGAAATGTAGATGTAAATGTGCAAAGCGGTTTGAAGGCCAATGATGCTAGCACTGTTAGCCACACTTCTGTTTTTTACCTTTAGCCTAGTTGACTTAACACAGTCAAAATTTGTGTTTTAATCAGATGAAAGAAATGTCACTTGTACAAGGGGTTGACCAGTCTTACAAATGATCTGCGCTTATATTTGCCATTTTGTCGATTATCTGCATCAGCGTTTTATTCCACCAATCACCGATATAATTAATGAATTAAAAAGTCTGTTCCTCTGCATGTGTTTCACCCACAACCCTACCTGACTGGCTAAGACTTCACAGTGAGAAAGGTGAGGAGAAAATATCCTCCCTTTATTCTATGCTGTTTTGTGTGAGAAGGGGGCACATCAGTATAAGAGACACACAAAACCTCTTCTCTGCCAAGACAAGCTTTCAGTGTGGCTCTCTGCTCTGGTTTGAACAAGAAAAGTGGTCCAGTTTCTGGTAAACTACAGTGGTCCTACAGTGACATCCATGCTAACAGCTATCGTGGCAGCAGGCCCTGGATATACTTGACAAGCCCACCGTCATGATTGGAAAGGCATGCCGAAACAGACCAGGAGTAGAGCGAAACCTTTGTTTCTGTCACGGAAAGCTTTCAGTGTTGCTCTCTTTGCTTGTTTTGCTAAAGAAAGGTCCGGTTTTTACAAAAGTGCTGCTGTGGCTATTTCAGAGCTAATCGTTCTACTAGCAGCCATTGTATACAAGCATTCACACAAGAAACACATTTCCTCTTAGCTATCACATAGTCATGCAGAAGGAGGTCAGCAGAAGAGTGAAAACATCTTTCCCAACATGTAAAGCTTACAAGGTTGTTTTTATTCTTTATTTCATACAGAAATGTGTCTCAGTTCTAGTAAAACAGACTCAATGCTAAAGCTATATCTGAGGTATTTAGAGCAGTGGAGGCAGCCATTAGCAACAGCTTCCAGTACAAGCAAACCCAACTCTGTATGGTATGGCTCTGAAAGAAGCATCACTCAGTCACTCAGTCAGACACAGACAGAGCCATCTGCAGGGCTGACCTCAGCCAAAAACATCCTGACAAATGTGTTTGCTGCTTTCTTACCTTGAGGTTGGTAGCGTGGGTTGAGCACAGCAGGAAGACAAAACCTCAGCCCATCGTCAGCCTGAACAGCTAGCTCAGTGACATACTCCAGTCTGATTGAGGCACTCTCTTTTGGAGGAAGACAGCCAACACTCAGAGAGAATATATCTGGACTCTGCTCACTCTCCTCCAGTAGAAAGGCTTGCTGGCCGGAGCTCAAAGCATCATCATACTCCTCACGAGCCTGGAAGAAGGATTACACATGCGTGTTTATTGTCATCACGCTCTTATTCTCTACGTTCCACTTTATCTGCTAAATCCTGACTGTGTAACTCACCTTCTGCTTCTCCTTCACCTCAGCTACAATCTCTGTTTGTCCAATCTTAGCGCTGAAATGACAGACAGCAGCATCTCCAGGCAGAGGGAAAACAAAAACAGCCTCTAGTGGATTGTCCTCTTGGTTCTCATAGTTCAGAGTGGAGACCACTGTAGCCACATGGTCTCGAACCTCCACCTCCACCTCCACGCTCTTCAGAGGAACTGACCAAGAAAACACAATGAGCAAGAACAGTGAGGACTTCAATGCTTTAAAAAGTTTAAAAACAGTTTAATTATTCTTTCTGGTATGAATCAGTGATGAGATATGATCTGAAGCTGATTGTTAATAACCTTATATGATAAAGCAGCACATTTTATGTACATTATTCAAACATCCAAGTTCTTTTTTAGAATGAGAATCCCTGTTTTACTAATAAACAGGTTTTCTGATTTAAAATGAGACCGACATAAAAATGATCATCCTTTTTAATATAGAGATTGATATCACATTTGCAATATGAGTCAAAATAATTGTAATTAGATTTGTTTTAAATCGTTTTGGCCTGGTATATATCTGACATTGTTTGGGTTATAATTTGAAATAATTTATTTCTTGTCTTTATTGAGAAATATATAAGATGAGAACCTAAAAATGATTGTATATCAAATTGCAATTGTAATATTGAGCCGTATATGTCACCCCAGGTTGAACTCAATAACAGCTTGTAGTATTAAAACAGTATTGCATTATTTTGACAGACTAGTTAACAGAGTATCTTTGTTGATGCACATTTGAAAGTTTGTCATATTTACTGTTGATATTTTAATGTTCTTTTACAAACAAAAAGCACACAGAGTCTGATAAATTGTACATGAAATGTTCATGTAGAATTTATGAAATTATGAAATTATCTCTGGAATAAAAAGTGAACCTTGTAGAAATAGTGAAATCAACATCTTGTGTTCAGATCAACATAACACACGTTAGAAATGACTTCTAAGTGCTCTACCTGGTTCTTGTTTTAAAGTCAGCAGCCCACAGCGACAGTTCACCATGGTTCCTGGTATCAGTTTACACCGTCAAAGCAGCTACTGCTGTTGAAAGACAAAAGCAGAAGTTAAAATATGAACTTTGGGATGTGGATAATTTAAAGCAATGTAGCCACTGTACATTGTGTAGCAACATTGTTGTTGACTTTTTTCAACATTTTTGCCACTTTTAACCCAATTTAGATTCTTTCTGCCCCTTTTTTCACAATTTTAGCCACATTTAAACCTCTGTTCATCACTTTTCCCACAAGTTGTTGTCCCTTTGTGCCACTCCACAACCCATTTTGACACATTTTTGCCTCTCTCTAACCCCTTTTCACCACTTTATCTGGCCATTTTTCCAACATTTCTGCCAGTCTTTACACATTTTTTTAATATTCACTAATAATACTTGACAAGTAAATTCCTGGATAAACAGATCAAATGTTAAGCCATTCTAAAACTATTTCAGTGTTAATTTTTTTTGGGGTGGATTTAACAGCTGCAGAAATTTCAAGCCAAAAGATACTCTTAACACCACAACATTTGCTTTGTTTCCTCCTTTTCTGAATTTAATGATCTTCTGGGGACCAGACAGGAAGCTTTGGGGGGCCTGATATGGTCCCTGAGCTGTCAGTTGATGATCAGTGCGTTAGAGAATCATGGAAAATAAATTCATTTCTTTTTTTAAACACAAATGTAATGTCTTCATTATGTTTGACACAGTGAGAACAACAGAAATGTCAAAATAAAACACAAGTGCATCAGAATGCATCAATAATCGATTAGGATCCGAATCGTAGCCCTATGAATCATAATCAAACTGAATCGTAATCGAACCGAATCATGAGGTGCCTAAAGATTCCCACACCTAGAAGAGGGTAGAACAACTGGCAGGCTGTGAGTCTCTCTAACAACAATCACTGAAGGCTGAGAGTTCAACTACCGTATTGTAGCTAGTAGATGTGCCAACTCCATACGGCAAAAAAAAAAGATGATACCAAAAGGGCAACACAGCTGCACAGATACTACATGTAGAAAGTTAAAAAAAACATTTCAGTTCCAAAAAATGAGAATTTTCTGAGTACAATTTAAGTTTTCAGGCTTTAATGGGTTAAGTGTATTTGAACATATTCAAATATTTACATTGCTTGTCTTGTCATTATTCTATATTTTTTACCATAACAAAATATACAGTGTCAATACATTTAGAGAAATGGCTTCTAGGAAATGGTGTCTTATTTTGACAGTAGTTAAAAATGTTCTAAGGAAATGTTTGAAATGAAGTCATTAATTCTGTGTTTGATTTTTGTTATTTCTATTTAATAAAAACTAAACCAGTTTGAACACATCCATACACATTCACACACCACTGAACAGAGTGGGTTAAATGTCTCACCTACTGATAGAGTCAGAGAAAGTGTACTATTTAACCTGAATATGTGTCAAAATTTGAGTTTACTACTGTTATTTGCAGCAAAGATGTTACGTTCCACAGATCATGCAAACATTGTTAATTTTTTAGAGAAGTTACCAAAAATCCTACTTTCCTTGTTTATTTGTTTTTCTAAATCAAAATCAAAATATTTTAAAAAATGGGGAAAAAGTTATTTTGAGTTCAAACTAAGTCAGTATAACATATAAACACCTTTGAGATAAACTGTTTGTTGCAATAATTAAGTTAAACTTTGAATTTTCCTGCTAGTTATTAAAGAAAATGTTAATCGCTGTAATAGATGGATAATTTTTTTTAATCTTACTAATCCCACTTTGTAAAATCTATTCTTTTTAACTGTCTCAAACCCTTCAGTGAGCTTGTAGGCCTATCTGTTGTTGTAAGTCACTTTAGAAACAGTGTCTTTATCAAATCAGTGTAAAAAAAATACGTCGCCATATTCATCCACACCTTTACAGCAGGTGGCCTGCGCGAGGAAGTTTATCAACACAATAAATAGTCAGTTCGGACCTTTAACTGGTTTTTAACGTTTATAATCAGGCAGAAGTTCATTTTTAACGGGAGAAACAGGAGGAAACAATGAGAGGATTTACCGGAGACAGTGATGGGAGTGTGTCTGTGCAGAGTGCGTCACACTGAGCAGATAGGAGAGAGACTGGGCACTTGTTGATCAGTGAGGACAACAATCTCCTGAAATAAATACATACTTCATTCAGCATCACCCTGTAAGATACATTTACTACCCTGTTATCATACAATCACCAGTAAGATGGTTAATAAAAATAATAACAGCCTAAAATAAACTTGCGCAAAATGAGCAACCTTCTCAAATAATGAGACCCTTCGTGCTCTGATAGATCCTCATAGAGATCCGCCTGTTTCAGCTGAACAGTTCAGTAATTAAACTACATGCCAACCTACCTTTAGTGGAGGAAAACTGTCCTGCACAACAGAGTCCAGAAGATGTCAGACACGGAAGGATTCAGCCTACACGTCAATCTCAAGCCACGCCCTCTGGTCACACGGCAGTGAAGAGGGATTTTCCGGCTGTTTGTCGTGTTTTCTTTCTGAAGATTATCGACCCACAAGTTCCCCAATCCCCAACAAACTCTGCATGACTGTATGGCTTTTAACTGACGGTACCACCTTTAACCGGAAGTGGTCGTAGCTTGCCAAATCGTTCATTAGCTCACATTCGAAAAGTCCAGAAATATTCCCCTTAAGTTCTTTTCTATCACTTTTCCTCAACATCGATAACTAACAACACAGAGTCAATGGAAATGTGAGAAAGTGTTCAAAAAAAAAAAAAAAAAACCCGAGGTGACAAGTGAAACAGACTGCTCTGACACAGGACAGATGTTACGGATGTGACGTCAGCCTGCAAGTAAAAACTACAAATGAGTGAAGATGGACTACAAAAAGCGCACCTCTCGAACGAAACTTGGGAAAAATAAACCTCGAAGAAAAATATGAGCATATTAAGGTATAAAAGGCTCTCTCCTCCAGTCTGTTACAAAGCCACTTTAGCTGCTTGTGTGATGGTATGTGAGTTTGAATAAACAGCAGAACATTTTTATTTGCATTTTTTACCCCAGTGATTAATTAGAATAGAAATTTTAGAACATTTTTTAAAAGCACTAATATTGAAATACAATTATATTTCTACTTTATTTATAAATAATTAAAAAAATCAAATCATGAAAAAATAAATTCTATACATTATTTAAAATAAAAATGAATAAAACACATTCAAAAGTTACAATCAATTATAAATATTATTGTAATATATTTTTAAAAGAGGGATTCATGGATTATTTTAATTTTAACAGATTTTGTGTGGTAAATATTCTCAGTTTATTCTCTTCATAATAATCGTGTCTTTTATTTTCTTTATTTTTAAGCTCTTAATAGTGTATTATTGGCCAAAAGTATCTAATATGTATGAGGCCTCTTCAAGAAAAAAACTTCACAGTTACAGAAATTTCTGTTTTGGTAATTTATTAAAAAATCACATTTTGGTAAAATACTTTTATTGGAACTGAAACAACAGAAATCACACATTGAAATATAAGTTATAAAATTCCACCCCAATAGTCTTTAACATAACAAATAGTGAAACAAATCCAGTTTACTTACTGACTGATATTTTAACTGGCAGTTGGGGTAAAATTTGTTTAAGTTATCACATGATATGAAAGAAAATGAGATGTCTGGACTAGTTCTCTGCTCAGCCTCTTGTCCTCACACATTTATCCACATTAATTAATTATATGCTAAATTGAATGAATATGATTGTTTAATTCAGTGAAGATAAAGGCTCACACCATCACACTTTTTTATGAAAGGCTGAGAGGTGCATCCATTTAATCGTTTCTATTTATTTTTAACTTTTTTACACTTAAATATTCATATGATGTGTTTGTTGATGTTTTAATTCAACTTTTTGTTTCTAAATTTTATATTACGTAGTTATTATTTAGTTTCAATGCAGTTTTATGAGTTTAGAGTAGTTATCTTACTGTAAAAATGCTAGCAGACATTGAACTAATGTAAAATAAACTAACATGTCTGAGACAGACTGTGTGGATGTGTCATACAATTCCAGTCATGATTATCACTTTCTCTGGTAAATCCTCATTTTTTATTTAAGTTTCATACAGTAGGAAAACATTTTATTTTCAGGCCCTTCCTACTCTGTTTTCCATAATGCAAGTAAATCAGCAGATGTCCTAAATGTTGTTGTGGTTAAGAACATTTACTCATTCCAGTTTGTACAGAGCAGCGAGCTCATTTTAGAAATGAATCAGCAGACAGATGACCTAGTTATAAGTTCAACAGGAAACATTTTTTTGACCTCACCTAGGCTTAGTTAAAACCTGCAGCAAAATTGCAGGCACTACTCTGAGTGATCTGACTGACGTATTAAAACTCAGATCTCTTAAAAAAGCCCAGTCCATCCTTGGTGAACCAGACCATCCACTCTTTAAGGAGTTCACACTGCTCCCTTCTGGACGCAGATATGTCCTTCCATCATGCAAGACAAATAGACTGAAGAATTATTTTATCCCGACTGCCATTAGCCTTTTAAATAGTTCAAGGTGAAATTTGCCCATGACTTATTTATTTTGATGCCATTGCCATTGTTTTCTGTGTCTTTGAATGTTTCCTATGTGTATGAACTTTTATTTTATTCCTATTGTGAGTGAAATTGCTTGTATGGTACTGCTGACTGTGAAGCAAATTGCCCCTCAGGGATAATAGAGACATCCTTGATCACCTGCAGCTTTACAGTAAATTCTGAGGTTTAATAATAACAATAATCCCACACACTTCCTTAAACTCAGAACAGGCTTCTCTAAAAACAGCCAGAGATTGAAATGAGAGCTGTTTTGTTTTTGTTTTGTTTTTTTAAACATTTTTTCAGTCTCTGTGAGGTTTTTCTTTTTTTTTTTATATTTCACATTAATTCCTTGGATAATATTTAGTTTAAACTAATATGAATGAAAAAATTACATAGATGAAGCACATTAAACTCACATAGAAGACAAACAAGCTGAAGTGCTGTCCTTTTATATCCCTCTTATAACAAATTAACCACAATAAAGTAAATAGAGCTAATATCTCATTAATGAGCTCATGTGTTGTTCCACTGTATTAAATACTCAGGCTAGGTTGATAATCAGCCTTTGTTTTACGTTGGTTCCTGTGCAAGTCTCAGGTTGTAAAACCGAAGTCTGATTTCCCAGGAAGGAGTGCAAACAGAACAAAACAATTCAGATTCAGACTTTATTCATCCCAGAGGCCAATAGCAAAACCATGAGGGACCAGCAGCAGCCCCCTTTAAAGTAAGTTCATGTTTATGGTTCACAGCACTTACTGGTGCAAACACAATCCCATTAAAGAATAAGTCAGCAGTAAAACCCTCAAAGACCCAAAGCATCTTTCTGCACTTTACAGCCCAACAGTGCATTTCCAGCATCCACGCACTCTTCCACACATGATACTGAAAAAGAAGAAAAAATCAGGAGACTTAGTGTGATCAAACAGCTGATTTTAGCTCAAACAGCACTCTTTCTTTTAGTCATTACCATTCTGTGCCTGAAGCCATGACACGGCCTTCATGGCCAGAAGCTCCCACTCGTCCTTAGAGTCCATCTTGAAACCATGAAGCCAGATCAGAGACAGAATGGTGGCCCATACTTCCTGGCTCACCTAAATCATTAAAACAAGGAGAAAAAACAGGCATTGGAGGATTAACAGAGCTCAACAGAGAAAACTCATTTTTTTCATCTGCTTTGACTTTGAGGTAAATATCTCATTCTAATCCTTAAAGGACATTTCAGAAAATCTTTACATCTGTATTTTGTATCCTGGAACCAAAGCAGTGAGCTACCTGAACACAGATGACAAGTAAGCATTTAAAAAACAGGTATAAGACATGATTTTCCTCTAAGGTTGAAGGAACTACACAATGTAAGCAGTGAACAAAAATGGACATGTTTCAGCCCGAGGTTTTTATCAGCATTTTGAAAGCTGATGAAAGCCTCGGGCTGAAACGTGCCATTTTAGTTTACTGCTTTTATCTTCTTTTAATTAAAAAAGTGTAAAACTTTATGACGAATGCGATTGGTTTGTTTTTGCTTCTCTGTGTTTTTTTGAGCCAGCACTGATATTCCTGCATTTTGTTGAGTTAAGCTCGCCTTCTCCAGTCAAATGTGCATCTAGCAACCCAGTTTTTGTCATTTTTATTGAATCCCCCTTGAAATATTTTGGTTGTTATTTCAATTTAATTGTATTTGTTAAAGGTTACACTGAAGGTAGAAAAAGCTCTCAATTTCTCTCTTTTCTCATATTTTTACAACACAAAAATTTGCATTTTAAAAGGTGTGTTGACATTTAATAGGCACTGTACCATAGTTTTACACTCTGGAGTAGTTAGAACATCATGACTTATAATCAAACATGCCAAGGAGAAAATAAAAGTGATTGTTAGTTGCAGATCTACACTAATTAGATCTATTTTGGTAGCATAGCAGTATCGATGGGCTTCGGAAATTCTATTCCAGCTCTCTTATTGTTTTCCATGTAAACATGTACAGTTTATGAAACTGTCATTTCCTTTATACTTTTTGTCTAGTTTAAGATTTGTTGATTTATTGCTTGCTGTTTTGCTACCATGTCAGGAAACGCTTCACAGCTACGTGCTTGTATTAATAGAAATGATTTCTTATCAGTGTTACACACCAATGCAGGCTTTTGCTTCTCCACCTCTTCACTGGTTTTGCCCACTGCAGCAGCAAGATCTGGAGCCAGGTCCCAGCAGCCGGATGCCTTCTGGAGGGAGACCAGCTGGAGCAGAGGGTCCATGGGGGGCTTACTGGGCCCAAACATGTGTTCTTAGAGAATCAACATAAAAGATAAAATAATTACTGTAGGTATTAATATTCATTTGCAGCATTAATTTTTTGTGTTAACACTAATGAACCAATCATTTTCTGACTTCTGGAGTTACCTGATCACTCAGTAGTCATATAAACAGCATAATCTGATATGCTTTATTAGATAAAGGCTATTATCAGATTATGAAACATCAGAAAAACATACCCAACATTTTAGCCAGTAATCTGTTTTATCAGTGCATGTGAACAGTTTAATTGGGTTTCTTTCATTGTATGACATCGGCAAATATGGCAAGCAGCAAGAGCGTTGGGAAGCAACATTTCTGGAGTGAAGCTGAAACGGCATTTCATGCTCTGTGAAATGAAGGGTCTGTTCTCTGTGAAGCATTTTGGACTGCATGCTTTTATGTATAAAAGGTGCATTGAGTTGAGCATGATCATCCTTATCTCATACATGGAAGGAAACACAGAAAAAAAATACTGAACGTATAGAAAGTGTCTACAAAAAAAAGCTTAAGTGGGGTTTATAAGAAGTGTAAACAGATTCTCTGCCAGTGAAACTCTGGTTAACAGTCTGTATAGGACACATTCAGGAAATGTCACCTACAGAGTGTGATGAGCACAATATTGCCTTTTTTGTATAAATTCTTCAAATACAAATTTGCTGTGCATTTTTATTGCTGCAGCCATGCAGCACCCTTATGCTTCCCTCAGAAATTTCTGTAAATTTGAGTGGATTACAGACATAGCTTATCATGTGCAAATGCAATACACCAAACACAGATGTCAGAGGGTAATTATAAATAATAAATCAAAAATATTCATCATAAACTACATCTCTTTAACTTCATTGAGTCAAGATAATTTAAACGATTTGACACTGTCAGTATCGATTGTTTTGAAATGCAGAGTGTAATTAAACTTTAAAGACAATTAAAACAATTGAAATTCATTGATAAATTGTGAATAAAAAATGTAATTATTTCAAAGCCTTTCTTAAACCATCAAGGTACATTTTGTGCTGCAGTTGTGTTGTGTTTAATACTCACCGTCCATGTTTAAAAGAGAACAGATCCCCGCTTGAAAAAAAAAAAGCAAAAAAAAAAACCAAAAGAACATATGAGAACAAGATATAACAGGCATATTATCAAAGAAGAAATTTGACAGAACTACAATTTAAGCATTTCAGATTTACTTACGAGGACAACAACCACCCATGAGACACTTTCTAAAAAAACAAGAAAACAACCCCCCAAAATTGACCCCCAAAAGTCCCATTAAATCAAGTCAACCTGTCTAATTACTGTACAGTTGATCATATTTTGAAAATGTCAAAGTCGGGCAGACAAGTGAATGGGCTGGGTCCCAGGATGTTATAAATGATTGCGCATTGCGCTATGCTTTTATAAATATTACTGTCTCAGTGTCATGCATAGGCCCTAATCCTTTTCATGTATACTTTCAACAAGACACTAATGCCAGTAATGCCTCATTATCTTGCTTTCCTCTAATGTAGTGGAACATTGAGTCCATGTCTCTGATAAGAAAAAGTGTTTTACGCTGCACTGATAAAGGAATAACCACAGATCACCCTTCACCTGCAGACCTTACCGTGAATACTTTTGATGAATGCAGAAACTGCTCTGACGCTGGAGTTTACACGACCTATTGTTGTCATCAGTTTGACAATTTGCAAATTACTGGGGCCTTAGCACATCATCACGACCAATTCAGGAGAATACAAACTTTAAATAGTCGTGGTCATGCTTCCTCTTTTCCACCTCCTAGAGGAGGATCGCCCCATTTGTAAAATAGAAACTCTGACCACTGGCAGGTTCAGCCTTGAATGGGTCAGCAGTTCAGGAGTTCTTAGATGGACACCCTGCCCCTGTACCTCACAAAAATACCACATAAGAAACATGGAGATCCTGACCATGATGGCCTCATCAAGGGTGTTATAGTTTAACTGGTGTTGGATTAACAGGTGACACTCTATTCAACATTCTAATGCTGCTTCTACTCAATTCTAAGAATTTATCAGTACTCTCTGAGACATTATCATTACTGGGGAAGATTTTGTGGAGTCAGAAAGTTCATGTGAAGAGATGAATATTAAAAAAGCAGTATATGTGACTTTGCTGATGCCTGATCAATCAGAGTAATAAAACTTTAAACATATAATTAAAATATCTGATTAATTACAATCAATCATTGAAATTCATTGATAAATTCTGATAAAAAATGTAATTATTTCACAGCCCTTCTTGCATTTATAACAACAGAATCGCTTTTTGGCCTGCAGTTGTGTTGTGCTCAATTACTTACCATCCGAGCTGGAAAGATTACACCCCCTTAGAACACGTGAAGGCATTGCACAGTTTTCGAGCATCTCTGCTTTAAAAATTAAAAAAATACAAGATCAAGATAAAACTTTCATATTGCATAATAAGAAAATCTGACAGAACTACACTTTCAGCATTTCAGGTTGTACTTACAAGGAGAACCACCAGCCGTTAAACTACGTTTACTTTTCCTTCCAAACTCTGCGTGATGAAAAAACATGATTCAAGTTGTTCTAAAATCATGTAATACTTTTTTCCAGATTTTTACGTACTTGTAGCACCAAGTCTACCGCAACGACGCACTTTCATAGAAGAGGTCATGTACACTGTGAAATAAAAAAAAGAAATGACATGTTTAAACTTGTCTAGAATAATGACATACTTCCTATTACTATTATCTACATATAAAACGGTACCATCTGGAAGAATGCAGGTTATTCAAATCCAACCAAAACATGACCCTGACCTCTTCCCCACCCACCCACCAATCTACTAAAAAGTGACAAAACATGCTAAAATACAAACACACACACAGATATGTATATACTGTATATACAGTGCTTAACAAATTTATTAGACCACCTGTCATATTTGTCTCAGAGACCATCCAGCATCATGAAGTGCTTTAATGCGGACTCTTTCATTTTCAGTCAACTCTCCACGTTTTAACATTTTGAACAGGAATGAGGAATTTCAAACTGAATTCACCTTTTTATACCCAAATTTGAGCCGGCTCACGGGGCTTCTCTGAGAAGTCAGAAATGAATCAAGCATAACATTCAACCACTAAAACTCATTTTTCTGTTCAGCAATGCAGGTAAATAACTATAATCTGACATATTAATCAAGAAATAATAATGTGCTTTACTATTTTTTCATTTTTTATGTAAATCAGTCAATTTGAAAATTCATGGATAACAATAATAATTATATTTTAGCATTAAAAATATCATTTGGGTTAAAGAGCTTCTACATATTGGTGTATTAACCATTGCAGAAACATAAGAAATGATTTTAGTAATTACCAATGCTGTTAATTTAGGGCAGCTGTGGCATAAACCTTACTTTGGGTGGAGGTCTAACAAATTTGTTAAGCACTGTATATATTATCCAATTTATTAGACCACCACCCAAAGTAAGGTTTACACCACAGCTGCCCTAAATTAACAGCATTGGTAATTACTAAAATCATTTCTTATTTTTCTACAATGGTTAATACACCAATATGTAGAAGCTCTTTAACCTAAATGATATTTTTAATGCTAAAATGTTGTGGACCCCAGGAAGAATAGCTGCAGCAAAGCAGCAGCTATCAACTAAACTAAACTAAAATATAATTATGATTGTTATCCATGAATTTTCAAATGGACTGATTTACAAAAAAAATGAAAAAAATAGTAAAGCACATTATTATTTCTGATTAATATGTCAAATTATAATTATTAACTTGCATTCCTGAACAGAAAAATGAGTTTTAGTGGTTGAATGTTATTCTTGATTCATTTCTGACTTTAATTTCTGACTTGAAATACTCACTGGGTGTTGGCACATTTCTGCGCACCAGAGGTCCTTGTATTGCCTCACCATCACCTTTGTTGACAGCGACAAAGGCAGTGAAGACACTGTTCACTCCTGACTGTACACTGAGCTCCACCACCTTCTTCTTCACACTTTCATCCTGCTGGTCTTTGGACTCTCGGTTTTCCATCTCCAGGGAGCGAATCAGAGCCCGAGCAGCCAGTCTGTGGACTGTTAGTCTGAAGGCAAGAGAGAGATGACAAAACATTTGTATACACATTTCAAATATTGCTCATTAAATACACATTTTATATTTCTATTCACATGTTCCTCCTTTACAAACTTCTCAGAGCTGGGCCTTTTAACCCAGAGTTTATCTTTTAGACATTACTGAACGGCAAGTTGCTTAAGGGTCACATATTTTACCACTTTAAGACAAGTTTATATTGGTCTCAGAGGTCCCCAAAACATGCCTGTGAATTTAGTTGCTGAAAAGACTCAAATATTTGCTTTTCTCATGTCTATAAACTCCTCTGTTTCAGCCCTGCTCAGAGAAAGCTGTTTCTGTGTCTGTGGCTTTAAACGTTACTGAGCTCTTTGTTGATGCCTCTCTCAGGAAATGGATGTGGCTTTTTCTGTTTTTACCCACGCCGATGATGAAATCAGCAGGGGGTTATGTAAAGGGTTGCGTATCTTTGATTGTTTGTTCGTTTGTTTATTTGTATGTGTACAAGATAACTCGAGAACGGAAAGTCGGATCTTCACCAAACTTTCAGGGAATATTGGGATAGTGACAGGGAAGAATCGACTACATTTTGGTGATGATCCGCGCACCCGTTCGTTTTTTCTCTGACTTCGAAATTTTGAACACCATAGTAATCAATGGGAGCGTAAGTTCCTCGGTGGCGCTGTTTAGGCGTGGGTCTGCCGCCTCAGACTGCCATTCTAGTTTATTTTTATTTTACTTGACTCTTTGGAAATAAACATTCAAACCTTGACCTGGGACAGAAACATAAATTCTGACAAACATTTCTTATATAGTCGTGACAAAAAAATATACAGAGAATATAAAATTTATACAGTTACAGAGACCTAGGCAGCTGAGGAGGATTCAGAGGACAGAACTTTCCTCCAAGCAGGGAGGGCTAACTGAACTTAGGGCAGTGCTAACTCTGTGAAATATTACAAGATAACACATTGTATTTTCCATATACAGTTAACATTTTCCTCTGCTAAGATTAGAGTTACAAGTGAGTGGCTCTTTTTGTGTACAGTGATGATGACAGCTAAGGTTAACGTTAGTGAGACCACTGTTTGTTACACACTGAGGAGGCCAGACTGGACTGGGAAGTGACGTAATTCACAGGACTCCTCCTTGTCAGGAAGTGGAGGAGGATCCTCCCCTGAAGATAGAAAGACACACTTATCGAGGGTCAGGAGCTTTCCGCTCTGGGAGCTCACTCGAGGGTGAAGACACACAGATGGGTGATATTTGTGACATTTTGTAAACTTTATATGTAATCCTTAATAAACTTTGGGTCAATGACCATTGAAGCCAAACTAATGCTCTCTTTGTCTTTCTGCCAATAAGAGAACAGCACAAAATTCTGACAACTCCCTTCATGACATCATGAGGGGAAAATCTGAGAACAGTTTGTTTTAGCACACACTTTCTGAAAGGTGGAGCAAGACAGAGGGGAGGGAATAGATTTTTCTGATTCCTGGGGGGATTGTGGACAGGCCAGCGGTAAATATCTTTTTTAGAAAATTATGAAAAAGTGTATTTTGCCTAATATGTGACCTCTACGATACACCTGCCCCAGGTGCTGGTGGCCTAGTGGTTTAAGGCGCACCCCATGTACACAGATGGCCCAGGTTCAAATCCAGCCTGAGGCCCTTTACCGCATGTCTCTCCCCTGCTCTCATCCCTGTTTCCGACTCTATCCATTGTCCTCCTCCATCAAATAAAGGCACAAAAATGCCCACCATTAAGATACACCTCTCCCCGAGACCTGAGGACCCTAGAAGCCTCGCTGCTGTTACAGACTGTCTACATGATATCACCTGCTGGATGGCTCAGAATTTTCTACAACTCAATAAACCAAAATCAGAAATAATACTTTTCAGCATTCAAAACGCCACCCACATCATTCAGCCAAGCCTTTGTACCCTCTCAGAAAACATCAGACCCTCAGCCAGACATCTAGGAGTAGTATTTGATTCAGACCTCACCTTCACATCTCACATCAATAAAGTTGTCTAGTCATGGTTTTTCCATACCTGAACCATCACCAAAACCAAAACAATACTCACCCAGTCTGACCTTGAAAAACTCATCCATGCTCTCATCTTTTCAAGACTTGATTATTGTAACTCTCTCCTCTCCGGCATCACTCAAAAATCCCTCTCTGGTTTACAGCTTGTCCAGAACGCAGGAGCTAGGCTTCTAACTGGTTTTAACAGACGACATCACATTTTAGCATCCTTACACTGGTTCCCTGTACGTTTTAGAACTGGTTTTAAGATTTCACTTTTAAAACACTGAAGGGCCTGGCTCCAAACTACTTAGCAGAACTCTTAAACACTTATGATCCAGGCTGCAGCTTTAGATCCTCAGGCAAGGGCCTCCCGGTCGTTCCAAAGTCGAGGCTTAAGACTAAATGTGACAGGGCTTTCTCTGTCAGGGCACCTAGATTTGGAACAACCTGCCCGAGGAGATAAGGCATGCAGAATCAGTGACATCTTTTAAATCACTCTTGAAACTCATTTTTATAGACATGCTTTTATGTGACGTCGTCGTCTGTCTTTTACTGTGTCTTCCCTCTTCCCGTCATTGTTCTCTCTTAAATTATCTTCTTCTTCCACAAATTTTACCTTAAAATTTCAGTGTCTGCTTTTCTCTGCTTTGTATTGTATGCTTGGTTTGATTCTGATTGCTGCTGTTTATCTTCACTTCTCCTATTTGATTTTAGAGCATTCAGCCCTGCCTCTGCTCATTTTTACCTCTTTTTGCTGTTGTGTCCATTCTACCCCATTATCATCATTATCATGGTTTCTATTATTATCATGAATGACATTTTACAGTTCCTAGCTTCTTATTTGTGTTTTATGACTAATTAATCTCTACACATTTCAATTGTTTAATTCTATTCTTACTGCTGTGAGTTTTATTCCCTTCTGTCTCTTTCTATATCTTAAATGCTCTCACATCTCTGGTCCTTAGGTCTCTTTTTATGTAATTGGGTTCCTGTGTTGCCTGGATTGGTCTAGGTTATTCTGGGGTTTTATTCGTTGAGGTTTTGACCTTCCTGTTGTGTTCTTTGCTTGTGCTTTGATGCTTTGTCTTAATTGTAATTATGTTTAATGTTAAAGCACTTTGTAAACCTCTGTTTTTAAAAGGTGCTTTACAAATTGAGTTATCATTATTACATTGATGAGTCCAGTGAAGAAATATGTGGACATTTTGGTGATGTTTTGGTTTTGCAAAGTTTTAAAGATTTATGAACAAGCATTTATTATTGTTAAATGAGAGTTCACTCTTAAATTGATTTAATCATATGTATACACACACACTGATCACTTTATGATGTATGCATGTTCAGCTGTTTCATTCCTTTTTTTCTCAAACTGTACTATAGTTGTTGAATATTTGAGACATTGTTTAAAACATATTTTTATATACATATTTTGGGCTTTTTATGCATTTTTTGATAAAGGATAAAATCAGAAACATGGATGAGAGAGTGGGGGGAGACACATGCAAGAAAGGAGCCAGAGGCCAGACTTGAACCCAGGCAGCCTACGTACATGGGGTACAGCCACACTGGGCCATCTGCACCTCTCAATCCTTGTTAAAACATTATTTCAATCTTTAAATCTGTTTTTAGAGTTGCTATCAAAATTCAGACTTACCTGTTTTTTTGAAGAAGTTATTATTTTAGTAATTTAAAAGAGTCATAATTATTAACCTAGAAAATCTTCATCTTTAGTTGTATAAAACTTGTACCCTTCCATTAAAGGAAGTAAAACACTCAATGGTTACTAAAATAACTTGATACTGGCAGAAGAAATAAAAATAAAAACTACTGAAAATAAACAAATGAAAATCAGACATTACCCTTAAATTGTAACTCCTACGAGCTAAGAACATTAAACTGAGGCTAAAATTCACACGGGCTCACCAAATTTGAAAATAGACGATTGGAAAAACATTGCCTTGTCTAATGACTCTTGATTTATGCAGGGATATGTCAATGATAAGGTCAGAATTTGGCAGAAAACCATAAAAGTCCTGCTGCATGGCACATTCAGAGTCAATGAAATCACCTCTCTCCCCATTCTTTTGCTGGTTTGAACTTCTGCATATCACTGACCATGTCTGCACGCCTAAATGCATTGGTTGCTGCCATGTGATTGGCTGATTAGATATTAGTGTTAATGAACATTTGCAGCAATTTTTGTGAAGGATGCAATTTTCAAGGTGGAAAAGAAGCTGTTGCACAAAGGGGATTCTTGATTATCTGATGTCTTTGTGGTAAACAGGCAAAATACTGAACAGTCTGATATAAAGATGGAAGAGGTTAAATTTATGTGAGAAGTTGCAAAATGATGAAATATTTGTCAATGAAAAAACTGCAGCCTGGCACTTTCTTCTGTAAACCCAGAGGCTGCAGATTTATCAAATCCTTTGTCTGGCCTTTAGATATCAGCAGTGTGCTACAGAAAACTCTAAGTGAAGGCTTTTAACAGTAAGCATGAATGTTGAGAACAAATGATATAATATTTATATATTACAGTATTATCTAAATATGGATTCAGACAGCTTTCAATTATGTTATTATTCTGATTTCTACTAATCAGATGAACTAGTCAAGTTATATTTAGAACACTGACTTCTGCCACTGAACATTTGTACAAAACTTTTGATGAAGCCACTTGATTGGTTGCAGAGTCAGAGAAAAGCAGAAAGAGACGTGGCTGAGACTGAACCTCTCAGGGAAACATCTAACACTAACTTGGACTCAGGTTACAGATAAACTGTATCATTAAATGTTGGTTACAGTGGGATTTGACTAGACTATTATAAGGACAATATTAAACAAAAAAAACTATCTTACCCAGAGTCCTCTGCAGGTTTCAGGCTGAAGTTAAACCTGTTCTGCAGGGGCTGACCAGCCAGCGTGTACTTCACTGTCACAGAGCCCTCTGCTGCCTCTGGAATCTGAACAGGATCACATTTTTATAAACCTCATTAGACAAAGAAACAAATCATTTCACAATCACAAGATGGGCTCCTACCTGTCCACTGAGCTGGGCATAAACCAACGACCTTTGACCCTGGAATAGTGCTGTGATTGGTGGAGAGAGGACAGAGACAGACACGTCCTTTGGCAGCTCCCAGGAGACTGAGACGTCGATCACGGCCGGCTGCAGAGCATATCGCAGTGACTGCATCACCTGGTTATGGAAAAAAAAGAAGACATTGCTGTATTGTTTCCCTTGACAGCTTCATTCTTTAACGTTTATCTTACTTTGGGCTGCATCCTGTCGGTGCCTGTGATGAACTGAGCATGACCTCCTCCTTCCTTGGCCAGCCCGTTGATGAGAGCAGAGCTGGCTCCTTCCCCGATCCCAAAAGAGAAACATCTACAATGCAGTAGTTTAGTTTTTAGAACAGGGAGCAGGAGATGATGGTATAGTATATTCTGTACACTGTGACTGTAAAGCATCTGTGGTTTCACCTGTGTAGATGTGAATTCTTCTTCACCAGATTGATGACTTCTTTGGTGTTCTGCACTTCTCCGTCGGTGAACACAAAGAGCTAGTCAAGAGAAAGTACATGTCACTGAATGGTACATTTAATATCTGAAGGAACTAAAACATGGCTATACTTATGAAGTATACTATATTTACTTATACTTATATACTTATGTAGATATTTCCAGATAACTGGACTTCAGTGAGTCATTTTGTACATGCATTCCTGCATATTTATTGATGTCAAAAATGGTTTATTTCATAGAATAATAACTTTAAAGCTGTCTCCTACCTCTAATTCATGCTTTCAGACCACACAGATGTAGTAGTGCAGCACTCATTTAAATAATAAATCTTACAGCCAACATCATAATGTACACTTCTTAAATTAAATTCATTCACAAATCAAGAAATGGGTAAGAAATTATTCACATTGTCAACATGAGCTGACAAGATTGTTAATGTTAGATTCTTTGAAATGGTTTTCTAGGTTAAGCAAAAAACAGAAGGCGTTGTAAGAATGAACTATAAACAAACCAGCACATTCAGAGTTACCAGCAGAAGTAAAAGCATTCTTTGTGTAAATGACTGAATAGTGTGTTAAAGCTAGTGGGATGTAAGTTAAGACTTGTTTAACATGTTTTTTGTGTGTGTGTGGGTGTGTGTATTACTTGTCTTGGTTGATTCTGAATGCAGGGCTGGCTGTAAATATGTTGAAGCGGCCGAAGGATCTCTGTTCCTCCCAGATTAGCCCCCATCTCTCCAACTTTCTTCAGAGCTTCCTCCATGGTCTTTTGGCTGTACTCCACACTCTTCCTACCATCACATCAGTAAATTAACACAAAATCAGAGCACACAAACATGTAGACGGATTTACAACAATGACAGGAACAAATCTGGTTGACTGAATTTGAGGTAGTGACTTACGGGAAGATGTGTTTATATCTGGACCCAAAACTATAAATGTTGAAATAGCAGCCCAACGGTAAGCTCTTCAACAGGAGGAGGAGAGTATCCTACAGGGAGAGAGGAAAAGTTTTTGTTTAAGGGGTGCCAGTCAAGTTTTCTCCCAGCATTCAAGATTATTCAGCTGTAGGTATGAGTCTGGACATTTACAGAACAGATCAGTAGTTCCCAAAGTTTAGGCCACTGACCCCTGGTGGACAACAAGTGGTCAATTATAATAATAAACTTGGACTTCCTGTTGGGATTTGGGCATGGGTCCAAGAGGCTTTTTTGTAGGTGATCACCTATATGCACACCAAAATTCAGAAGCCTGGGTTGGACGGTGTGTTGGGGCTGATTTTTTTGAGGCAACACATGAAAAACACATCAAAAATCAGCGGTGCAGATATTTAACTGGCAGAAGGGGGCGCTGTAACTAAGTAATAATATTGATGCATATCATTATTCAGAAGCAATCTGTGATTATCCTTGTGAAGTTTGGAGTTAATTGAAATATACACTGATAATCATAAGGTAATATTGGTGCAATTTCACAGCAAAAAATAGACAAAAACTAAATTTAACTTTGGGCTCCAGTAATGGCCCTGCCCTATGATGAAAACTCACAGTTCGCACAGCTTTGGGTCTCAAGGTTGTCAAGTTTGAGTTAAAAAAAAATCTAGAAACAATCAGATGAAATCCCTCAGTCAAGTTCGATAAAATGTGCAAAGTGTCCATCTGTGAAAAAGACCAGAAAATGGTGAACTTTGACCTTTCGCTGCTTGCAGTTCAGCTCCTGTACGTTTTAGAGGATGGTATTAATGTAATTTTTTCTTTCATCCAATCACGATACACAGATGTACCAATTTTCATGCATGTAGGTCTTACCCAGGGCCCTAACTCACTTTTGTCGCCCCCCCCAGAGGTGACTGTGTGATACACTTGCACTGTTCCACCACCAGATGGCTTAGTGAGAGAAACACTTTAAATGATCTCAAGAATGAATACACAGTAATACCCTGGCGCTGCCAATGCGACTCTGATGATTCTCGCTGTTGTTCAGTTGCACACCCATACTCCCAGATCGATCCAGCAGGCACACAAACTCTCCACATGAAGCGACTGAAGACATCACAGACTGGGGAAACTCAGGATACAGACTCAGCATCACAGCTGGATCACCCATCAGAGTGCCTGAGACACAACAAACATCAAATCTGACTTTTATTGAATTCCAGCATCTATAACTCATCTGATGGAGGATTAGGATGGTAGACTTTGAAAATGTAAAATAGGAGCTTCACTGATGCACTCACCAGGTTTGGCAGAGGCCTCTCCAGCCTCCACCACAGCAGTGGGCTGGTGGGCATCTTTGTAATAAATCAGCACTTCAACATCTCTGTCAAACTTGTGTCCAGCAGCCAGCTTGGTCTGAAGACCAAAAACACATTTACAAACATGAACTAACAATAACTCTTGTTCTCAGCATTAGCAACAATCACAGACACATTGGTGTTGTAGCTACCGTGGCTTGGGTTTGCTCTGTGTTCAGATACTGAAGAGGATCGAGGGAACAGTTGGACTCGATTTTAACCACCGGACGAGGAGACGACACATGGGCACAGAAAGACAGACTGTAGGGCACCTTAGAGGCTGGAATCGACGTCATTTGGATGTTGCTGCCTCCTTGATCGCCACTTCCTTTAGCAGTCCAGAAATGTTCAAGTTAGATACTGGTCACGTTCAAACAAGAAAAAGAACTCAAAGTCAAATTTGCAGCTTTAATAGCAGAGCTTTGGCACAGATGTGCTTCAGCTCATGGGTCAACACCAGATTCACTCGTCAGTTGAAGTAAGTCTTTATACTTTTTTATCAGTTCAGGCCCACCATGCTCAGTCTAGACTGTATTATAGCCGCCTGACACTGGCAGCCACTGTAGCTCCAGTTAATCATTAGAGCCTTGCTACCATAATCCTTTCAAACCTGATGCCAACACCACTGAGCGGAAAGCTCTAAAAACATATTAAAGAATAGTCTGAATGTAACACCTTTGATCTAGAAATTGGACATAAAATTGTTCGTATGCTATGTCAATCTAAACTTGCTTTTAATAAAAGAAATAAGTGATGATATTCAGCACGGAAATGTAGATGTAAATGTGCAAAGCGTTTTGAAGGCCAATGATGCTAGCACTGTTAGCCACACTTCTGTTTTTTACCTTTAGCCTAGTTGACTTAACACAGTCAAAATTTGTGTTTTAATCAGATGAAAGAAATGTCACTTGTACAAGGGGTTGACCAGTCTTACAAATGATCTGCGCTTATATTTGCCATTTTGTCGATTATCTACATTAGCGTTTTATTCCACCAATCACCGATATAATTAATGAATTAAAAAGTCTGCTCCTCTGGATGTGTTTCACCCACAACCCTACCTGACTGGCTAAGACTTCACAGTGAGAAAGGTGAGGAGAAAATATCCTCCCTTTATTCTATGCTGTTTTGTGTGAGAAGGGGGCACATCAGTATAAGAGACACACAAAACCTCTTCTCTGCCAAGACAAGCTTTCAGTGTGGCTCTCTGCTCTGGTTTGAACAAGAAAAGTGGTCCAGTTTCTGGTAAACTACAGTGGTCCTACAGTGACATCCATGCTAACAGCTATCATGGCAGCAGGCCCTGGATATACTTGACAAGCCCACCGTCATGATTGGAAAGGCATGCCGAAACAGACCAGGAGTAGAGCGAAACATTTTGTTTCTGTCACGGAAAGCTTTCAGTGTTGCTCTCTTTGCTTGTTTTGCTAAAGAAAGGTCCGGTTTTTACAAAAGTGCTGCTGTGGCTATTTCAGAGCTAATTGTTCTACTAGCAGCCATTGTATACAAGCATTCACACAAGAAACACATTTCCTCTTAGCTATCACATAGTCATGCAGAAGGAGGTCAGCAGAAGAGTGAAAACATCTTTCCCAACATGTAAAGCTTACAAGGTTGTTTTTATTCTTTATTTCATACAGAAATGTGTCTCAGTTCTAGTAAAACAGACTCAATGCTAAAGCTATATCTGAGGTATTTAGAGCAGTGGAGGCAGCCATTAGCAACGGCTTTCGGTACAAGCAAACCCAACTCTGTATGGTATGGCTCTGAAAGAAGCATCACTCAGTCACTCAGTCAGACACAGACAGAGCCATCTGCAGGGCTGACCTCAGCCAAAAACATCCTGACAAATGTGTTTGCTGCTTTCTTACCTTGAGGTTGGTAGCGTGGGTTGAGCACAGCAGGAAGACAAAACCTCAGCCCATCATCAGCCTGAACAGCTAGCTCAGTGACATACTCCAGTCTGATTGAGGCGCTCTCTTTTGGAGGAAGACAGCCAACACTCAGAGAGAATATATCTGGACTCTGCTCACTCTCCTCCAGTAGAAAGGCTTGCTGGCCGGAGCTCAAAGCATCATCATACTCCTCACGAGCCTGGAAGAAGGATTACACATGCGTGTTTATTGTCATCACGCTCTTATTCTCTACGTTCCACTGTATCTGCTAAATCCTGACTGTGTAACTCACCTTCTGCTTCTCCTTCACCTCAGCTACAATCTCTGTTTGTCCAATCTTAGCACTGAAATGACAGACAGCAGCATCTCCAGGCAGAGGAAAAACAAAAACAGCCTCTAGTGGATTGTCCTCTTGGTTCCCATAGTTCAGAGTGGAGACCACTGTAGCCACATGGTCTCGAACCTCCACCTCCACCTCCACGCTCTTCAAAGGAACTGACCAAGAAAACACAATGAGCAAGAACAGTGAGGACTTCAATGTTTTAAAAAGTTTGAAAACAGTTTAATTATTCTTTCTGGTATGAATCAGTGATGAGATATGATCTGAAGCTGATTTTTAATAACCTTATATGATAAAGCAGCACATTTTATACACATTATTCAAACATCCAAGTTCTTTTTTAGAATGAGAATCCCTGTTTTATTTTCTGATTTAAAACAAGATTGATTTGTTTTAAGTCGTTTTGGCCCGGTATATATCCAACACTGTTTGGGTTATAATTTAGAATCCTTTTTCCATCTCCGCAACATCGACAGTCTCCGCCCCTCCCACAATCCGCTGCTGAAATCCTCATTCACGCATTCATCACCTCCAGACTCGATTACTGCAATAGCCTCCTGTATGGTCTCCCTTCCACCCATCTCCAAAAACTGCCATATATCCAGAATTCTGCCGCCTGCCTCCTCACTCGCACCCGCTCCAGAGACCACATCACCCCCATTCTCAAACAACTCCACCAGCTCCCCGTACCACACCGCATCCAATACAAGGTCCTCCTTATCACCTCCAAGTCCCTCCATAACCTGGCCCCTCCCTATCTCACCGATCTCCTTCAGCAGCACTGCCCCACCCACCGCCTCAGATCAGCCAACACCAACCTCCTCACTCCCACCACCAGGACAAAACACCAGACCTTGCGGGACCGAGCCTTTACTGCAGCCGTCCCCACCCAATGGAACTCACTCCCACAAAACATCAGAAACTTGGACTCAATACAAAACTTCAGATCACTACTAAAAACTCACCTGTTCAAACTTGCATTTTCTTGAGCCCCTTTGTTCTTTTGTTTTGTTTGTGAAGAGTCTTTGAGTGCCCAGAAAGTGCTATATAAGTGTGATGTATTATTATTATTATTTATTATCAGAATAATATATTTCTTGTCTTTATTGAGAAATATATAAGATGAGAACCTAAAAATGATTGTATATCAAATTGCAACTGTAACATTGAGCCGTATATATCACCCCTAGGTTGAACTCAATATACTAGATCGTAGATCAAAACAGTATCGCAGTATTTTGATGGGCTAGTTAACAGAGTATCTTTGTTGATGCACATTTGAAAGTTTGTCATATTTACTGTTCATATTTTATTGTTTTTTTCAGAGTCTGATAAATTCTGCATGAAATGTTCTGGGAAATTATCTCTGAAATAAAAAGTGAACCTTGTAGAAATAGTGAAATCAACATTTTGTGTTCAGATCAACATAACACACGTTAGAAATGACTTCTAAGTGCTCTACCTGGTTCTTGTTTTAAAGTCAGCAGCCCACAGCGACAGTTCACCATGGTTTCTGGTATCAGTTTACACCGTCAAAGCAACTACTGCTGTTGAAAGACAAAAGCAGAAGTTAAAATATGAACTTTGGGATGTGGATAATTTAAAGCAATGTAGCCACTGTACATTGTGTAGCAACATTGTTGTTGACTTTCTTCAACATTTTTGCCACTTTTAACCCAATTTAGATTTTTTCTGCCCCTTTATTCACCATTTTTTTTCCATATTTAAACCTCTGTTCACCACTTTTCCTGCAAGTTGTTGTCCCTTTGTGCCACTCCACAACCCAATTTGACACCACCCATTTTTGCCTCTCTCTAACCCCTTTTCACCACTTTATCTGGCCATTTTTCCAACATTTCTGCCAGTCTTTACACATTTTTTTAATATTCACGAATAATACTTGACAAGTAAATTCCTGGATAAACAGATCAAATGTTAAGCCATTCTAAAACTATTTCAGTGTTAATTGTTTTTGGGGTGGATTTAACAGCTGCAGAAATTTCAAGCCAAAAGATACTCTTAACACCACAACATTTGCTTTGTTTCCTCCTTTTCTGAATTTAATGATCTTCTGGGGACCAGACAGGAAGCTTTGGGGGGCCTGATATGGTCCCCGAGCCGCCAGTTGATGATCAGTGCATTAGAGGATAGTGGAAAATGAACTCATCTCTGTGTTTAAACACAAATGTAATGTCTTCATTATGTTTGACACAGTGAGAACAACAGAAATGTCAAAATAAAACACAAGTGCATCAGAATGCATCAATCTTAAATCTTCAGGCCTGTAATGTTAATGTAATACTTTAATATTGCAGGGTTAATGCATTGTCTCTTTAATTTGAGTAAATTTTCCATAAAATTGCTTCATTAATATGTGTATCTTTTTATTCTGACTAACAAAAATGCAAATAAGTTTTAAAATGATTGGTTTCAATTTGTTGCATTCCCATCATATTTTCTTGAATGTTAAAACATTTAAATGACAAATGTATTAATAGACTAGTGAATTTGTTTCTCATTTTACTGAGGTGATTTGTACTATTTTTAAAAATAGTGGTTGTTGAACATCACCATTGCATGTTTGCATTGATATTTTATGTGTAGTTGAACATATTCAGATGTTGACATTGCTTGTCTTGTCATAATTCTATATTTTTTTCCATAACAAAATATACAGTGTCCACGCATTTAAAGAAATGGCTTCTGGGAAATGGTGTCTTATTTTGACAGTAGTTAAAACTGTTCTAAGGAAATGTTGTTTGAAATGAAGTCATTAATTCTGTGTTTGATTTTTGTTATTTCTATTTAATAAACACTAAAACAGTTTGAACACACCCATACACATTCACACACCACTGAAGCAGCAGTGAGAACAGAGTGGGGTTAAATGTCTCACCTACTGATAGACAGAGTCAGAGAAAGTGTACTATTTAACCTGAATATGTGTCGAAATTTGAGTTTACTACTTTTATTTGCAGCAAAGATGTTACGTTCCACAGATCATGCAAACATTCAGTTAATTTTTTAGAGAAATTACCAAAAAAGATCCTACTTTCCTTATTTATTTGTTGTTAAAAGAAATAAAAATATAAAAAAAACTGGAAAAAGGTGATTTTGAGTTCCAACTAAATCAGGATAACATAAAACACCTTTGAGATAAACTGTTTGTTGCAATAATAAAATTACACTTTTAATTTCCATGCTAGGTATTAAAGAAAATGTTAATCACTGTAATAGGTGGATAATTTATCAAAATCTTGCCAATCTCACTTTATAAAATGTATTCTTTTAATCTGTCTCAAAACCTTCAGTGAGCTTGTCGGCCTATCTGCTTTAGTAAGTCACTTTAGAAACAGTGTCTTTTTAAATCAGTGTAAAAATAAAAAAAATACGTCGTCATATTCATCCACACCTTTACAGCAGGTGGTCTGCGCGAGGAAGTTTATCAAAACATTAAATGGTCAGTGCGGAACTTTCACTGGTTTTTAACGTTCATAATCAGGCAGAAGTTAATTTTTAACAGGAGAAACAGGAGGAAACAATGAGAGGATTTACCGGAGACAGTGATGGGAGTGTGTCTGTGCAGAGGTCGTCACACTGAGCAGATAAGAGAGAAACTGGGCACTTGTTGATCAGTAAGGACAACAATCTCCTGAAATAAATACATACTTCATTCAGCATCACCCTGTAAGATACATTTACTACCCTGTTATCATACAATCACCAGTAAGTTAAACTACATGCCAACCTACCTTTAGTGGAGGAAAACTGTCCTGCACAACAGAGTCCAGAAGATGTCAGACACTGAAGGCTTCAGCCTACACGTCAAACTCAAGCCACGCCCTCTGGTCACACGGCAGTGAAGAGGGATTTTCCGGCTGTTTGTCGTGTTTTCCTTCTGAAGAATACTGACCCACAATTTCCACAACAAACTGTGCAGGACTCTCCACCTAAAAATGTTGCTCGGGTTTTAACTGACGGTACTACCTTTAACCGGAAGTGGTCGTAGCTTGCCAAACCGTTCATTAGCTTACATCCGAAAAGTCCACAAACATTCCCCCTAAGTTCTTTTCTATTACGTTTCCTCAACATCGATAACTAACAACACAGAGTCAATGGACATGTGAAAAAGTGTTTAAAAAAAACAAAACAAAAACAAACAAAAAAAAAAACAAAACAAAACAAAAAAACCGGGGTGACAAGTGAAACAGACTGCTCTGACACAGGACAGATGTTACGGATGTGACGTCAGCCTTCGTGTAAAAACTACAAATGAGTGAAGATGGACTACAAAAAGCGCACCTCTCGAACGAAACTTGGGAAAAATAAACCTCGAAGATAAAAATGAGCTTATTAAGATATAAAAGGCTCTCTCCTCCAGTCTGTTACAAAGCCACTTTAGCTGCTTGTGTGATGGTATGTGAGTTTGAATAAACAGCAGAACATTTTTATTTGCATTTTTTACCCCAGTGATTAATTAATGAAATCTACATTCAATTATATTTCAATTTCATTTATAAATAATTAATAAATAAAATAATGAAAAAGTGAATTCTATAAAGTACTTAAAATATAAAAATGAATAAAACATACATTTGAAAATTTACAATCAATTATAAATATAATTGTTATATATTTTTAAAAGAAGGATTCCTGGATTATTTTCATTTTTTACAGATGTTGTGTAGTAAACATTCTCAGTTTATTCCCTTCATATCATTTTTGCCTTTTATTTTCTCTCTTTTTAAGCTCTTAATAGTGTATTATTGGCCAAAAGTATCTAATATGTATGAGGCATCTTCAACAAATATACAAACTTCACAGTTACAGAAAATCACATTTTGGCAAAATACTTTTATTGGAACTGAAACAACAGAAATCACACATTTAAATGTAAGTTATAAAATTCCACCCCAATAGTTTTTAACGTAACAAATAGTGACACAAATCCAGTTTACTTACTGACTGATATTTTAACTGGCAGTTGGGGTAAAATTTGTGTAAGTTATCACATGATATGAAAGAAAATGAGATGTCTAGACTAGTTCTTTCCTCAGCCTCTTGTCCTCACACATTTATCCACATTAATTAATTATATGCTAAATTGAACGAATATTATTGTTTAATTCAGTGAAGATAAAGACTCACACCATCACACTTTTTTATGAAAGGCTGAGAGGTGCATCCATTTAATCGTTTCTATTTATTATTAACCTTTTTACACTTAAATATTCATATGATGTGTTTGTTGATGTTTTAATTCAACTTTTTGTTTCTAAATTTTATATTACGTAGTTATTATTTAGTTTCAATGCAGTTTTATGAGTTTAGAGTAGTTATCTTACTGTAAAAATGCTAGCAGACATTGAACTAATGTAAAATAAACTAACATGTCTGAGACAGACTGTGTGGATGTGTCATACAATTCCAGTCATGATTATCACTTTCTCTGGTAAATCCTCATTTTTTATTTAAGTTTCATACAGTAGGAAAACATTTTATTTTCAGGCCCTTCCTACTCTGTTTCCATAATGCAAGTAAATCAGCAGATGTCCTAAATGTTGTTGTGGTTAAGAACATTTACTCATTCCAGTTTGTACAGAGCAGCGAGCTCATTTTAGAAATGAATCAGCAGACAGATGACCTAGTTATAAGTTCAACAGGAAACATTTTTCTGACCTCACCTGCAGCTTTACAGTAAATTCTGAGGTGTAACTCAATATTCCCATACACTTCCTTAAACTCAGAACAGGCTTCTCTATAAACAGCCAGAGAGTGAGATGAGAGCTGGTTTTTTGGTGGTTTTTTTTTTTTTTTACATTTTTTTAGTCTCTGTGAGGTTGTTTTTTTTTTTATACTTCACATTAATTCCCTGTACAATATTTAGTTTAAACTAATATGAATTTAAAAAATACATAGATGAAGCACATTAAACTCACATAGAAGACAAACAAGCTGAAGTGCTGTCCTTTTATATCCCTCTTATAACAAATTATCCACAGTAAAGTAAATAGAGCTAATATCTCATTAATGAGCTCATGTGTTGTTCCACTGTATTAAATACTCAGGCTAGGTTGATAATCAGCCTTCGTTTTACTTTGCTTCCTGTGCAAGTCTCAGGTTGTAAAACTGAAGTCTGATTTCCCAGGAAGGAGTGCAGACAGAACAAAACAATTCAGATTCAGACAACTTTATTTATCCCAGAGGCCAATAGCAAAACCATGAAGGACCAGCAGCAGCTCCCTTTAAAGTAAGTTCATGTTTATGGTTCACAGCACTTACTGGTGCAAACACAATCCCATTAAAGAATAAGTCAGCAATAAAACCCTCAAAGACCCAAAGCATCTTTCTGCACTTTACAGCCCAACAGTGCATTTCCGGCATCCACGCACTCTTCCACACATGATACTGAAAAAAAGAAAAAATCAGGAGACTTAGTGTGGTCAAACAGCTGATTTTAGCTCAAACAGCACTCTTTCTTTCAGTCATTACCATTCTGCGCCTGAAGCCATGACACGGCCTTCATGGCCAGAAGCTCCCACTCGTCCTTAGAGTCCATCTTGAAACCATGAAGCCAGATCAGAGACAGAATGGTGGCCCATACTTCCTGGCTCACCTAAATCATTAAAACAAGGGGAAAAAACAGGCATTGGAGGATTAACAGAGCTCAACAGAGAAAACTCATTTTTTTCATCTGCTTTGACTTTGAGGTAAATATCTCATTCTAATCCTTAAAGGACATTTCAGAAAATCTTTACATCTATATTTTGTATCCTGGAACCAAACCAGCGAGCTACCTGAACACTGATGATAAGTAAGCATTTAAAAAACAGGTATAAGACATGATTTTCCTCTAAGGTTGAAGGAACTACACATCCCACAATCCATTGCAATTCTATTAATTCATTGTAAATGACAGCTCTATGTTGTAATACACTGTACTTTGAGTATATGTTGTGTTTCATAATATAGTAGCTTGTGCTGTCAACAGCTGACACTGTGAACATTTTCATGATACCAACAGGCTCCACCAATCAAAGACATCGCTGTAACACTATAGGATTATGGGTAGTGTTGTTTTTTTACCCAAGATTGTAAATAAACCAAGAATTTTTATAGAGTAGTGTTATTATATGAACTTCTTCCTGCTATAGGAGCATGTACAGAGGCTGTTAAAGGTCTACACACTTCTGTTAAATACAACACTTTTGCTAGAGAGCCTGGCTGCAGACATCAGACATCCATAAAGATGGACATTTGGACATTTATAAACAAACAAAATTGTCTACTATGTTGTTTTTTTTTAACCTGTCTTTTCAGTCCCACACCTTTATCAGTCTAACACATTGAAAATCATCTTCATCGACCAGTGACCTGGTTTTAATGTCTATATGATTCAATGCTGTTGATATTTTTAGGAAGATCTCATCTTGGGGGTTCTTAAGGGCAGTTTTTTTCATAAATAGGATGATCAACTACAATCATAAACTAGAATTATAAATCTCCTTTTTTTGCTTTAATGTAGTGTTTTCCTTTGTAGACAGACAAATAGAAAGAAAAGCTCTCAATTGCTCTTTTTTCCTCACTTTTTACATCACAAAAATGTGCATTTTAAAAGGTGTGTAGAGACTGTACCATTGTTTTACACTCTGGAGTAGTTAGAACATCATGACTTATAATCAAACGTGCCAAGGAGAAAATAAAAGTGATTGTTACTTGCAGATTTACACTCATTAGATCTGTTTTTGGTAGTGTAGCGGTACTGAAGGGCTTCAGAAATTCTAGTCCAGCTTTCTTATTGTTTTCCATGTATATATGTACAGTTTATGAAAATAAATTTCATTTCCTTTATACTTTTATCTAGTTTAAGTTTTGTTGATTTATCGTTTGCCGTTTTGCTACCATGTCAGGAAACACTTCACAGCTACCTGCTTGTATTAATAGAAATGATTTCTTTTCAGTGTTACTCACCGATGCAGGCTTTTGCTTCTCCACCTCTTCACTGGTTTTGCCCACTGCAGCAGCAAGATCTGGAGCCAGGTCCCAGCAGCCAGATGCCTTCTGGAGGGAGACCAGCTGGAGCAGAGGGTCCATGGGGGGACCCTCTGTCTGAGACTTACACATGCTTACTTAGAGAATCAACATAAAGGATAAAGTAATTACAGTGGGTATTAATATTCATTCAAAACAGTCGTTGTGTAGTTAACATGCACAGTAATAAACCAATCATTATCTGACTTCTGAAGACTGATCACTCAAGTCGTGATGTTAACAGCATAATCTGATTTGTTTTATTAGAAAAAGGCCACTATTGTAGAACAAAAAAATCATATAAACATGCCCAATCTGTTTTTATGAACACTTTCTGCGATCTCTACATCAGTCAAGTACACAAACACAAACAGAAAAACTAGGACGATCAAGAACGACCCCTGGAACAGGCCAAGAACACCTCATTTTTGGCTAAATTATTAAAATGGTGGATTTCCTGGTGGAGTAGGAGATTTGCTCCAGGAGACTTTTTTGTAGAGCTCCCTGAGCCGAATCTACACACCAAAATTCATAACTCTAGGTCAAAGTCCTTTTTGGGGCCGTTCCCAGAAGCACGAAAAGATGCACTGTTGAGGCAATTCCTGAGGTCATCTGTGAAACGTATATCAACCTTGCATTTTGCACACCCTATGTATGAGTGCCCTTTTCAATTTTTATTTAATTATTTATTTATTTTTTGAGGACGAAAAGGCACCCATAAAGGCTTGGAATGCATAGAAATAAAAATAATGACAAACTCTGTCAGAAGGAGAAACAGCGAACACGGTGAGCAGCAAGAGCGCTGGGAAGCAGCATTTTTGGAGTGAAGCTGAAACGGCATTTCATGCTCTGTGAAATGAAGGGTCTCTCTCTGTTCTCTGTGAAACATTCTGGGCTGCATGCTTTTATGTACGAAACTGGTAAAGCTGAGTTGAGTTGAGTATGCATATCCTACATCTCAATTATGGAAGTAAACATACAGATGGCAAAATACCCCAGAGAGTGTATACAAAAAACGATAAGGTTGGTTTTACAGGAAGTGAAAAACAGATTCTCTGCCATCTCTCTGCCATGTTTCTGGTGAATTGTTGTTTTTGTTGTGAGACACATTTGCACCATGAGTGAAGTTATCCACTGAGTTAGAGTTCATGCCTGTGATTTTAGGTGTTTTTAAAAGGAAGCATGGTGGATATGCATCATCAGTATTCATGCCCTTGCTAAGATGTTGACTCCCTACTTTGTTCTTGCCAGAGGAGACCCACCTTGCCACTGATTTTCAAGAGTAACAGCAGCTCTGTCATGTTGTAAAATATTATAGACTTTCAAAATCGTAGAGTAACTATATGTAGCGTGGACGATTTTAGAGACTTCTAAAGAGTTAAATTTTACTTTCATGAGTTAATTTAGCCCTTTAAATTTTGCTGTGTATTTTACTTTATTATAAAGGTGTGACTTTATCGGAACAACCTGGTTGGAGATCTATTCTCTTGTTCTTGCCAATAAGGAAAGATAATATTTTATGGTACAACTCCTTAGTAGCTACTCAGAACTTAAAGGGGACATATTTCGCCCTTTGAAGACAAGTTAATATTGGTCTCAGAGGTCCCTAAAACATACTTGTAAAGTCTGTTGCTGAAAAAACACTCCAGTATTTGAGTTTTCCATGTCTAGACCCCTCTGTTTCAGCACTTCTCAGAACGAGCTGTTTCTGTGTCTGTGGCTTTAAATGTTAATGAGCTGTCAGACTCCACCCCTGACCACACCCCTCTCAGGAAATGGATGTGGCTCTCCTGATCAGCTGGTAGCTGAGAGGAGGATCAGGAGAGGAGGGCGGAAATTTATTCCCAGTGGGGAGGGCCAATCAAACCTGGGGGTGGGGTTAACTCCCTACATGAGGTCATGAGAGGAAAATCTGAAAATGGCTTGTTTCAGCACACATTTTCTGAAAGGTGGAGAAAGAGGGGGGAAAAGGGAATGAATTTTTCCGGTACTTGAGGGCATTGTGGACAGGCCAGGGGCACAGATTTTTGTTAGAGAAGCCTGAAAAAGTGATTTTTGCATAATATGTCCCCTTAAAGGTAAACTTTTTACTTTTACTTAAGTCAGTTTTAACTAGACTGACTGTTCTGTTACCTGAATACAATAGTGGTGTACTTTTCCCACCTCTGCTCTGTGCCCAGGTGAGCTAACATCATTGATATGTTTGTATTTTCTAACCAGCACTCCATATTCAGTGATATTTCCTCAGAAAACTCAGTTAAGCTCTAACTTTTTCCCCAATTACTCTTCTTCATTGTGATTTGCTACTCTGGGATAACTGCTGGCTGCAACACTGAAAAAAATAAATGCAGAGTACAGACAGAAAGGTCTGCCCATGGCTGTATGTATTTCAAACGTGGAGCATAAATGAGCCTTTACTCATTTTAAATATTTCACTCTAAAGATACACCAACAGTGGCCCTGAAGGTCAACTGGAAAAATATTTTACTGAATGCAGAACAGGAAAAGCATTTTAAAGAACAGAAGAAATTTCGATAAAGGCAAAACAATTAATGAAACATAAAAAATGTACTTGCACTTGACTTTGAGGGCCACCGTACTTAGGGGCCCCATATTGCCTAGATGTACTGCAGTTAGAATATTTTAGCTGGTCATTATTAAAGATTTCATTTCAACCATTATAACTTTAATCCATTTCTAATATGATTTTCTTTTGTGTTTCTGAATATTAATGAGACATAAATATTAACAACTGGACAAAAGTGAAGTGAAATCATTAAAGAACAGAACAGTAAAATAGATAACATCCATAAATTATTCTAAAACCTACCTGAATCAAAAGAGTCACCTGATTCATATAGGTCTCCAATCCAGCATGCCACTCCAGGTTCCTCTGTTAAAAACATGATGATAAATGAATGTTAAAAAAACAGATCTGCCCAGTCTGTTCATGGCCATATCTGACCCATGTATTTGAAACACAAGAACACTCAATGATTAAAAAACAATGATGAATGAATTACATTTCCTAACTGTAATTTAAACTTAATTAGAACACTTTTAGACTGTGATTCTAACTCACTGCTTTTCTTTGTTGAGGAGTCTTGACATTTTAAACTTAATTTCCACTTTTTTCTAGATTTTTCTCTTGTAGTGCTGCCTTCATAGAAGAAACTTCTGCCACCTCCAGGAGCTGCTGAGAGATTGAAATAAACAGCCTGTTAAACATGACCCTAATAACTGTAGACAAAAAATAAGATTAATTAATATAAACCCCACATATCCCCCCACTAGGGGGCTCTCTATGGGCTGAGATTTGTGCCACTAGAAACTGAATTTGAATAATGATATATAATTTGAATAGCATGACACTGAATTTGAATTTAATGTCTTGAAACTGAATTTAATGTTTTGAAATTGAATTTATTTGCTTTGAAACTGAATTTATTTTCTTTGAAATTGAATTTGTTTGCTTTGAAATTTTATTTTAATGACTTGAGCATTCAACTCTATATATTCCTTAAAAATAAAAAATAAAAAATTCAATTTCATTTCATTCAATTCAAATTCAGTTCTACAGTTCAATTTCAGTTCAGCATGGTACACCGTTTACATCATCCACCTCCGTGAGGAAGAGTAATTGAGCACAGATTCTCAACTGAATGTGACTGCCGAAAACACGAGAAAAAGAACTGAGTGGAGCTGGTGTCTTTTCCACGATGTCTCAAGACCAAGCGGCAACCTCCGGTCCTGAAAAATGAAGCCAATGCAGAAGTGCAAAAAATTGCTATACCGCGAGTGTCCACTTGAGGCTGTCTGCAGGAACACCGGAAGTTCTGTCTGGACACATGTTAAACAGCCGGTTTTGACACTAGAAATAAACTGGTTTACAGCCTGGTTCAAAAAACCAAACCTGTCTCATTAGCTAGAGTCTTATTGTGCTCCCATTGTAGGGGGGGTGAATTTATTTTGTACCACGATCGTTTGGATTATATTTAGGATGAAAGCTGATTGGCATGTCTCATTTGATTGACAGATAGCTTGGCAGGCAGAGGTTACGTTTCTGTCAACCAGAATGCTAGCTAGCAGGCTGACAGGAAGTCACGCTTAGTGGGCGGGCCGTTAGGTTGATCCAAAGTTCGGTTGAGACACGATTTCAATATGGAAGACTCCACGGATTGGCTTCAAGAGTCGTTTGAGTCTGCCTATTATAAGCAGATGACTGACGTCACACAGGGTGTCCAATTCTTTCTACAGTCTGTAATCAAGACCAGGGACGCAATAATCAGGTTTGTATTAAACTTAAAATTATTCATATTTATCATCATTTACAGGAAAAAAACGCAATGCAAGTCCTCACATTACTGTAGCTATTGGAGCTAGCTAATGGTTCAGCATAGCTTCAGTCAGTCTGCGCTGTCAGACAGCCATTCCCCCTGTTCATGCTTACCTGTTCAGTAACAAGTGCTACTGCAGCTCTCAGAAAGCCTGTCTGTCCCGTTTCCTTCCATGCAAAAATTACTAAAAGTGATTTTTGATGGTACAACATGAGCAGCAGGCTTGTGGGAATTTAACGTTTTATGCGCGATTACCACAATCTCGTGCTGAAATCTTTTTCTTACTTGTTTCCTCTCTCTCACTCGTTTCCTTGGAAACTGGATAGACAGGCTGTTTGACAGCTGCAGTGCACCTGTTACTGAACAGGTAAGTATGAGCAGGGAGAATGGCTGTCTGACAGCGCAGGGTTTCACATCAGTGACCGATTATACCTGAGAGGGATTTTTGCCAACCATCTGAGCACTTTGCTTAATTCGATAAAAGTTTTCTCTCTCCGTGATCAACAAACTACCGGACAGCTTCCTCTGGCGGGGCGCTCCTCGCTCATTACGCTCTGTCATTATTTAAAAGCCTCATTCATACACGGAGCACTGCGGTGGTGTATTGCATTCACTTGAAAATTAAAAAAAATCCTCCTGTTTTTACGACATAACTATCTCATAAAAACAGGAATTTATTTATTTTTGAATTTCCTGTTTTTACGAGATACTATCTCTGTTTTTACGACATACTATCTCGTAAAAACATGAATTTATTTTTTTTTTATTTTCCTGTTTTTACGAGATAGTATCTCGTAAAAACAGGATTCCCCCTGACGCTCTCCTGCATGACTGGTTGTTGCATTTCATCACTGGCTATAACAGGAAGAACAGCCAGGCAACAGCAGGCGATGTGGATACAGCCAATGAGTTCAACCAGTTCTACAGTAGGACTCAGTGGCCAGTGCCTCACCCTCTCCCTCACCCACCAGTCCTACAACCATTCTCTCATCTTCAGCTTCTGCGCCCCCAGGCTGCAGCACCCCTAACACCAGTGCGTCTCCCCCTCTCACACCTCCCTCGCCCCTGTCTCTCACAGAAGACGCAGTGACTACCCCTCACTACCTCCCTCTCTCACCGCCCCTCTCCTTCACAGAGGACCAAGGGACTGCACTCACCCCACCCCTTGCCCCTCACAACAGAGGAAGTGAAGGGGGAGCTTGAGAAGCTTCGCCCGGGAAAGGAAGCAGGTCCTGATGGCGTGTGCCCAAGGCTGCTGAAGGTCTGCGCTGCACAGCTGGCAGAACCACTCCAGAGGATCTTCAATGTGAGTCTTCAAACTGGCAGGGTCCCAGTAAAACATCATGTCTGGTCCTGGTTCCTAAGGTTAGGTGCCCAGCCGAGATCAATGACTATAGACCGGTGGCCCTCACATCACACATTATGAAGACACTGGAGCGGCTGCTCCTTCGCCTGCTGCGTCCGCAGGTGGAACATGCGCCCGACCCTCTTCAGTTTGCTTACCAGCATCACTTAGGAGTGGATGATGCGGTCCTCTATATGCTTCACCGGGTCCACTCACACTTGGATGTACCAGGTGGTTGTGTAAGGATTATGTTCTTGGACTTTTCAAGTGCATTTAACACCATCCAGCCCCTCCTTCTTCAGAGCAAACTTGAAGATATGAGGGTTGATCCCTCCTTCACTTCCTGGATTACAAACTACCTCACAGGGCGGCAGCAGTTCGTCAGGCCAGGGAACTGCGTCTCAACGACGGCAGTAAGTAACACTGGGGCTCCACAGGGGACTGTCCTGGCCCCATTCCTGTTCACCCTGTACACTGTAGACTTTAAGTACAGGTCCAAGTCCTGTCACATTCAGAAGTATTTGGATGATACTGCTATTGTGGCGTGTGTTAGGAATGGACAGGAAGGGGAGTACAGGGACCTGATGAGGGCCTTCAGTGACTGGAGCTCTGAGAACTGCTGAACACCTCCAAGACCAAGGAGATGGTCATTGACTTTAGGAGATCTAAGCCCCGGCTCCTGCCTGTCACCATCAGAGGAGAGGACATTGAAAAGGTACAAACCTATAAGTACTCCGGGGTGCACCTTGATGACAAACTGGACTGGACTGCAAACACCGATGCCCTGTACCGGAAGGGGTAGAGCCGGCTCTTCTCCCTCAGGAGACTAAGGTCTTTTGAAGTATGCAATGCAATGTTGCATATGTTCTACCAGTCCATGGTCGCTAATGCTCTCTTTTATGCCGCAGTCTGCTGGGGTGGCAGCATGACCGATAGGAATGCCAGACGACTTGATAGACTTGTGAAGAAAGCAGGCTCTGTGCTTGGCAGGAGTCTGGACTCACTTGGGACTGTGGTGGAGAGACACACACGCAGCACAGTGCAGTCCATCCTGGACAATGTGAGTCACCCCCTCCACAACACCAGAGAAGCAGCAGCAGTGGGAGGCTCATCTCACTGCGCAGCAGGTCTGAGAGGTTCAGGAGATCTTTTGTCACCACAGCCATCAGGCTGTATAATTCCCTGATCAAGGGTAGTGGCTCTTAACCGGACTGTTGGCTGCCACACCCACTGACAGACTCTTTAAATGTCGACTGTGTTGTGTATTTTATTTTATATTCTTATTCTGTGTTTCATTGTATTTTATATACTTATTTATTATGTGAGCTATTGGATACCTGAATTTCCCCAAGGGGATAAATAAAGTATCTATCTATCTATCTATCTATCTATCTATCTATCTATCTATCTATCTATCCATCTATCTATCAGCCAGTTATTAGAGGTGTGGGGTTAAGTAGTCAGAATCTTTCAAATCCCGAAAGATGTTGATCCAGTGCAGATTGTTCCTCAAAAATACCCACCAGTTCTCTATGTGTTGGTTATGATTGCTTGAGCCAGACAAATAGCATCTGCATGAAAACTCATCCACATGATCATGTCTCAGGAATATCTGCATCTGCTCCACATAACAGTTCTCTGTCCCTAGGTCTGATCGAATTCTGTTTTCACGAGATAATATCTCGTGAAAACAGGAAATTCAAAAATAAATAAATTCCTGTTTTTACGAGAAAGTATCTCATAAAAACAGGAAAATCAAAAATAAATAAAAAATCCTGTTTTTATGAGATAGTTATGTCATAAAACAGGAGAATTTTTTTTTATTTTCAAGTGAATGCAATACGCCACCGAAGAGGACAGAAAAGCAAAAAATAAGTATTTTAAAGGTGCTGTTGGTAAGATTTTGGCACACAGCCAGCTAGTTTGAGATTTGAAAACCAGTACAGCCCCTCCCGACCTGTTTCTCTCTCAGTTCACTCCCCACACTCCTGTTAGCCCCTCCCACAATCTCGCGCACAATCTAGTTTTAACCAACATGGCGTCGGACAGTTGTCAACAGATGGAGCGATGAATATGGCCGTATCTGATTCTAAGGTAAGAAAGCTTGTGATGTCTAAATATAATTCAAATATAAGCTCAGGGATTTACATCCTGCTATTTCACATGAATATTTGTCAGAAACGACGCTCAGATAGCTTATACCAGCCAAACAAGGACGATGCTAGCAGCTAGCCGGCTAGTTAGCAATGAACTAGCACAGTATAGGTTTACAAACGCTAGCGAGCACCGAACAAAGAAACACACTTTTATTTTCAGTATGAAAAAGACGAAAGCCTCGACTCCAGCGGTGGCTAAAAGTCAGGACCATCCACAGCTGGAAGGCGAGGTGTAGAGGGAGCCGGGTCGGCGCGACTGAAGCTGCGGAGCCGAGGGAGAAGTGGCCATGGCTGGACGTGGACATGGAGGACCGACAGCCTACAATCCGATACACAGACATCTTTACAAGCTCAAATAATGGCAGAAGAATGAGTGTGTCTTTTGAATACATACTTTCCACGTTGTAAAACTGATGTAGTTGACCCCTATAGTATAAATTTGTAATGAGGCTGTTTATTTTACTTTACCAGGTTAGAATTAGAGGCCTCACCCTGGAGCAGCTGCAGAGATGACTGAGATCTTCATCACCACCCAGGGGTTCACAGTCATCATCATTCATGTTTGTTTTTAATACACTTATTACTCTGTGGACATTTACATACGTTTCACTTTTTAGGTTCCAGGCTATCATCTTTAATTCTTTTTTTTTTTTAAACTGTATACATTATATTTTTCCAGTTCAAAATTTGATTCTGCTTATTACCTTAGTGTTACTTTGAGCGATTTCAACACTTGATATACTTTTACTTTGTTCTCTTAGACTTGTAAACTACTTGTAGATATGCAGTTATAACATTTTTACTTTAGAGTAGACTTAAATCATAAATGTGCCATGTATATGTTTCGAGCCACTCTTCTAAAAAAATCATCCTCTCTTATGTAAGAAATCACTGTCACTTTGTTTGATACACCACCAAGTACTATGATGCATAAAAGATGAGAAAATGTGGTCCAACAGTATTTTATTAGGTAAAATAAACAGCATTTTTGTGCATAAGATATGGTTCTCAGCTAGCTGTCTAACATGGTTGAAATAAACAGTGACTGCTTGTCCTATGAGATCTTCAGTGCAGCACACTGGGACATGGTCTAGAGGTAGGAGTACAGCTCTAGGAGTTTAGTCTTAATCCATGGTTTAATACAGTTTCACAGCTGGAAGTGCATCCCACCATTGCTCCTTCTGAAGATCACCACCTGACCTGATTAAACAAAAATGAAAGGCACAAAAGAAATCAGAATACATTGGTCCACCGTCCAATGCCTGTAAATTCAACAGTGTGGCTGTAGATGATCTGTGCTGTATTTCAATGGCCTTGTTGTATTGACCACTCTGACATATTTTTATATAGATGAAGCTGCCCTCTTATCTATTCAGGGTCCCAGGTGTTTTCTGATCACTTCCTGGGAGTAATAATGTGGGAATGAACTCAATGGATCTGTAAATAAAACAAAGGGGCTTCTAACCTCCCGTGAACGCATGCTATGAAGACAACAGTTTAATCGTTTATGCAAATTAAAATCTATTGTGTCTCTAAACCAGTATCTAATACGATGCCATACATTCGTTGTCATTTATTCTATAGCACAAAATCATGATAGGAAAAGGGAAACAACTAAAACCGGCTCCTCCTTCTGGTAAGTGTTGTTTCCACATGACTTTAAACCACGTCTGTGCTAAGCAAGCTACATACGAGAATTTTACCTTCTCTGATTAGCTGGTAAAATGACTCTAAAACTAAAATATGATCTGAGTAAATCATCCTACAAATGCAAAACAATTGGAAAATGTTAACTAGGAGCTGTAAACTGTAAAGAAGCCTCTCCGGGCAGCACCGCTATGTTTAAACGCAGCCCCCCAGCAATGTCGTCACTTTGCTCAGTGTAATGTGTACACAATAAGTCCCGGTTTTCACGAAGAAGCGTTCCTGGGCTCTGGAAAAACGCTTCATAACGGGTGTAATGTCTGTCCAGATAGTCCTGAATTTCCCCAAGAAATCCCCTTAACTCGGGGTAATGAGCCCTCAACAGCAGTGACATTTCCACGGCCAACAAGGCTATGCTACGCCGCGGGCTAGTGGGCCTTAATAAAGCTAAATCATACAGCAGGTGATATTTATACAAATAGTTATATTTCTCGCTGTGAGACATTATGGCATAAAAAAGGCTAGTTACCTGTCCAGGAGAAAAGCAGTCAGCCCTGGATCTGAAATGAAACTTCTCAGCTCCCAGGCTTCCTCAGATAGCATGCTGCGCCGATATTTACTCTCGTCTTATTTCCTGCTCAGTCCTCTTCTCTCCAAGTGTTTGCAGTGTGTTAATCGCGTTGTTACTGGGATGCTGATAGCTGTGTTAGTCAAAGAAAAAACTAGAATATTGTCTCTGTTCCTTGAGTAGCTACTGTTAGCCGTTTTCAGCTATTGGTGGTGTTTACTCCTGCAAGCGCGTTCACGCAGGGAAAGCTCCTCGACGAATCAGGGCGAGGGAGTAAGCCCTGCCCCTCAACCAATCAGGGTAGAGAAGTCAGAGGCGAATCTGATTGGTCGGTGATACCTGGCGTGGTGGAGAACCTTTAACTGCTGATTTCTCAGGCATATGGAAACACAGAGATCTCGCAATAGTGCCGTTTTACTCCTATCATTAAGAGCTCTCTATGGATGTACGAACATTTGATCTAAATAGAAAAGAAAAAAATTAGCATTGGTTAGCAAAAAGTTACCTACTGCATCTTTAAATGGCGTTAAGGTAACTTGGCTGTTTTAGAGGAACAATTTCCACCACCCTCCCCAGCCAGCCTCTACTTCAGTCTAGCTGGGCATTACATGCACTGGAGGAAAATACTGTAAGCCAGCTATCCCTGTCATATTGACTGAAGCTATACTGAACCATATTAGTAGCTGGCTCCAATAACTAAAGTGATGTGAGGACTTGCATTCCGTTCTTTTTTTCCTGTAAACGATGATAAATATGAATAATTTTAAGTTTAATACAAACCTGATTATGCGTCCCTGGTCTTGAGACATCGTGGAAAAGACACAAGCTCCACTCAGTTCTTGTATTTTCAGCAGTCACAGTTGAGAATCTGTGCTCAAATTCTCTTCCTCACGGAAGTGGATGATGAAAATGGTGTACCATGCTGAACTGCAATTGAACTGTAAAACTGAATTTGAATTGAATGAACTGAAGTTGAATTTTTTATTTTTGAATTTAAGGAATATATAGAGTTGAATGCTCAAGTCATTAACATACAATTTCAAAGCAAACAAATTCAATTTCAAAGAAAATAAATTCAGTTTCAAAGCAAATAAATTCAATTTCAAAACATTAAAAAATTCAATTTCAAAGCAAATAAATTCAATTTCAAAAGATTAAAGTTTCAAGTTCAGTTTCATACATAAAATTCAGTATCATGCTATTCAAATTTAATATCATTATTCAAATTCAGTTTCTAGTGGCACAAATCTCAGCGCTTAGCTCTCAATCAAAACAACTAAAGATAAGGAGCTCCAACCACCTCCACTGCTTAATCTCCTCTTGAATTAAGAACTGTTCAGTCCAAATCTACACTCCATGAGATGAATTTCCTCAGCAAAGATAAAAACATGTGAGGTCTGAGGTAGACCTCATGATGTGCATTTTACATCAGGAGGCATTCTGGGGTAAATGTAAAGCACATCAAAGTTTTTCACATAGCATACATTTGAGCAAACATTGTGTTTGGCCCATTTTTACCTAAAACTCGCTAAATCTCCCAGTGCAACTGCACGCATCAAGCAGTTCATGTAAAAGCACAATTTGTGCTCAAGGCACTGTACATTTTGATGCATTTCATATTTTTTTTTTTTTTTCTGTCAGGAACAAAACATGCCTTTGTTCTGTGACCTCAGGGTTGATGTCTTTTTTCTTTATACCTATAGCTGCAAACTGAGGGGCAGCAAACGTGCCTCTTGCCTAGAGCGACACATTTGCACACACCGGGCCTAGTCAAGGACAGCATTAATGTTAGCAGAACGGTGAGGAGGAAATATCCTCTCTTTATTCTGTTTGGATTCTATTCGGATGCACAAAGAATCTTCTCTCCCAAGACGATCTTTCGGTGTGGCTCTCTGCTCTGGTTTTAAAAAGAAAAGTGGTCCATGCGTTCCTACAGCAACATCCGAGCTAACCGCACTAGCAGGCCCTGGAAACCCATACCAAAGCAGACCAGGAGAAGAACAAAAACATCTTTTCTGTCATGGAAAGCTTTCAGTGCTGCTCTCTGCGCGTGTTTTAATAAAGAGTAGTCCAGTTCAGACAAAAGAGCTGCTGCAGCTAAGTCCAAGCTAAGCTCCACTAGCGGCCCTTGTACACAACCAGTCACAACAACTAACCCTTTCCCTCTTAACTATCACATACTCATGCTAAAGCAGGTCAGCAGAAGAGTGAAAACATCTTTCCCAACATGAAAAGCTTTTAGGGTTGTATTTATCTTTATGTCCTACAGAAATGTGGTCCAGTTCTAATAAAAAGGGTGCAATGCTAAAGCTATTTCTGAGTATTTAGAGCAGTGGAGGCAGCCATTAGAGGGCTTTCAGTACAACTAAACCCCGCCCATAGCACAACTCTGTATGCATGGCTCTAGTTAACACAGTGGAGGCAGCCATTACCAACAACATCCAGTACAAGCAAACCCAACTCTGTATGGTACAAACCAAGCATCCATACTGGTTAATACTTTGAGACTCATATTATAGTTGTATGAGGATTGTGTTGGGCTCCAGAGGATTTCCAGGTTTCAAACTGGGCGGCAGCATACTGAAGTGTGGGAAAGCATCAACTGCATGAAAACTGTTCAAGTAACAGGAGAGGTTCATATTTAACATAATATATCTCCCTTTCTCATACATCAGTGGGAGGAATGCTCGACTTTTTCTATCTTCCTCTGTTTGATCAGCTGCAGATACGCACAGGAGACTTACACCACCTGGATGTTTAATGGAAGAGTTAGAGGAGATATTTCTCTAGTTTATCAGTCATGAACAGCTGCTACAGATCTAAAACATGTTCAAATGTGTTTATACATATAGAGGGGCGGAGAAACCATTAAGCACATGTTGTCCCATGGAAACTCTGGTTCACAGCCTGTATACATTCAGGAAATGTCACCTGCAGAACGCAATGGGCAAAACTTTGCTATTTTTCTATGAATTCTTGAAATAAAAATTTGCTGTGCACTTTTGTTGCTGCAGCCATGCAGCACCCTTATGCTTCCCTCAGAAATTTCTGTAAATTTGAGTGGATTACAGATGTCGCTAATCATGTGCGAACTTACCACACCAAACACAGATGTCAGGGGGTAATTATAAATAAAACATCTAAAAATCACGTCATAATATACATCTCTTTAACCTCTCTCAGTCAAGATAATTAAGAACTGTTTGATACTGTCAGTATAGATTGTTTTGAAATGCAAAGTAATGCAACTTTAAACATTTAATAGAATACACTGCCTGGCCAAAAAAAAAAGTCGCCACCTGGATTTAACTAAGCAAATAGGTATGAGCCTCCTATTGGATAATTACTGCATGGGTGATTATCTTCAGCTGGCAACAAGTTATTTAACGGGCATATTCCAAGATGACAATGCCAGGATTCATCGGGCTCAAATTGTGAAAGAGTGGTTCAGGGAGCATGAGACATCATTTTCACACATGGATTGGCCACCACAGAGTCCAGACCTTAACCCCATTGAGAATCTTTGGGATGTGCTGGAGAAGGCTTTGTGCAGTGGTCAGACTCTCCCATCATCAATTTCAAAATTAATGCAACACTGGATGGAAATAAATCTTGTAACATTGCAGAAGCTTACTGAAACAATGCCACAGCGAATGCGTGCTGTAATCAAAGCTAAAGGCGGTCCAACGAAATATTAGAGTGTGTGACCTTTTTTTTGTGGCGACTTTTTTTTTTGGCCAGGCAGTGTATATGATTAATCACAATTAATCATTAAAATTCATTGATAAATTCTAATTTAAAAATGCAATTATTTCACAGCCCTTCTTTCATTTATAACAACAGAGTCACTTTTTGTCCTGTTGTGTTGTGCTTAATACTCACCATCTGCACTGAAAGAATTATATGCCATTTGGAGAGACCGAGGCACTTCATGGAGCATCTCTGCTTTAAAAAAAGAAACACATGAGAACAAGATAAAACAGGCATATTGGCAAAGAAAAAATTTGACAGAACTACACTCTTAGCATTTCAGGCTGTACTTAAGAGGAGAACCACCAGCCATGAAACTTAGTCCTGGCATACCACAATTCAATCTAGGCCCTGTGTGATTAAAAAAAATAGAGACATGTTTCAAGTTGTTCTAAAATCAAATAATACTGTTTTTCCAGATTTTTACGTACTTGGAGGACCACGGCTACGGCGATGATGCCTGCTCATAGAGGCCATGTACACTGTGAAATAAACAAAAGGGACATGTTCAAATGTACCTAGAATCATGAAATAGATCATTCTATTATTATCTACATATAAACTGGTATTATCAGGAAGAACAAAGGTTATTCAAATCCGACACACACATATATAGTGATGTTAAAAAAGTGTTTTCCCCTTTCTGATTCCTGATTTTTTTGCATATTTATCACACTTAAATGTTTCGGATTATCAAACCAATTTTTGTATCTCACAAAAACAACCCAAGTAAATACAAAATGCAGTTTCTGAACGATGATTTTACTTATTTAGGGGAAAAAATCCAAACCTATCTGGCCCAATATGTGAAAAAGTAATTGCCCCCCTTGTTAAGTCATGAGTTCACTGTGATTAATCACAATTCTGGGAAGGTTGAGTTCAATTTCACTGTCCACACCCAGGCCTAAATACCGTCAGATTTGTTGAATCAAGAAATCACTTAAATAGAAGCTGTCAGACAAAGTGAAGTAGGCTAAAAGATCTCAAAAAGAAACAAAATATACCAGCGAGTCCACCTCTGAATGGTTCAAAATAAACAAAATTAACTTTTTGGAGTGGCTAAGTCAACGTCCAGACTTAAATCCAATTGAGATGCTGTGGTGTGACCTTAAACAGGCAGCTCATGCTGGAAAACCCTCCAATATGGCTGAGTTAAAACAATTCTGAGAAGACTAGGGGTCCAAAAATTCCTCCACATCGATGTGAAAGGCTTATCACCACTTATCATAAACACTTGATATCAGTTGTTGCTGCCAAGGGTGGCACAACCAGTTATTAGGTTCAGGGGCAATTACTTTTTCACACAGGGCGAGATAGGTTTGGATTTTTTCCCTTAATAAATAAAATCATCATTTAGAAACTCCACGTTGTATTTACTTGAGTTGTCTTTGTAAGATATTAAAAGGGGTTTGTTCAATCAGACAGACAGGTAGATGGGGGGAGGTCTTTTTGACTTTATTTGAAGTGGACAGGAAAGTGAATGGTGTAGGAATCAGGTAGGGTTGGGGGTGACATGCAGTAAGGAGCTACAAGTTTGAATCATACCTGTCCTGCTGGCTTGGAGGACCAGCTTCTATACATGTGGCGCAACTTAGTTTGCAGATTTTAAGGGCACTTGAAATACTCACTGGCTCTTGGCACATTTCTGCGCACCAGAGGTCCTTGTATTGCCTCACCATCACCTTTGTTGACAGCGACAAAGGCAGTGAAGGCACTGCTCACTCCTGACTGCACGCTCAGCTCCACCACCTTCTTCTTCACACTTTCATCCTGCTGGTCTTTGGACTCTCGGTTTTCCATCTCCAGGGAGCGAATCAGAGCTCGAGCAGCCAGTCTGTGGACTGTTAGTCTGAAGGCAAGAGAGAGATGACATTACATTTGTATACATATTTGAAATATTGCTCATTAAATTTATGTTTTTCTATTTCTATTCACATTTCTTCCTTTACAAACTTCTCAGAGTTGGGCCGTTTTCCGTAGAGTTAATTGTTTTAGACAATACTGAACAGCAAGTTGCTTAAAGGTTTTATACTTTACCACTTTAAAGGGATATTTCGGGATATTTGAAGTTGGGTCGTATGAGGTCCTTGACTATAGTAGTGGCATTAGCCTCCAGTGATTACTGTGAAAGTTGATCCTGTGGTTATTAGGAGCTCAGAGAGATCTGTGGCATAATGGATATACACGGGAACGTTTTATCTGCGTAGTTTAACCAGTTTTATGTAAAAATGAGCCAAGAAAATGTTAGCTCGCCTGTACGCTGTGTTGAAAATGTACAAAGCAATTCATTTCTCCACAAAACAAACCCCTCTCTGTCAGGCACTAGTTTACAATGCAGCTGCCAGCATTTTTTCTCTTTCTGCCTCTGCGCACTGATATTCTCTGATCAGCTGTGTGGGTCTGCAGGCTTAACAAAACAACAATCTAGTGATTTCAACGTGAGTGATGATGATGTGCAGTTTACTGTGGATACGAGAGGATATTTGTGTGAACTGGAGTACAGCAAAGAAGAACTTATACAGATGGAGAGTCAGCTGGCTGAAAGAGAGAGCAGAGGAACTTCATTTGAACGTTTTGAGCAGGAGAGATCTGAGTATGGGCTCACATTGTGGTGTTTTAATTTGTATTCATTGTTTTATTTTGGTAAGCTTCCGGGTTCCGGAGTCTCGTGCTGGTTGCTAACCTTACTCTGCTCTCCCTGAGGCATCCACCCCTCCCCCCGGTGGGGCATTCTGGGTCCAACAACACCACCTCATATAACACACATTTTCCACACCTACACTACCAGGTAAGTCGATGTCCACACAGGCTCATCAAAATTTTTAAAAAGATGATTGGAAAAATATTTCACTTAAGCAGGGGTATAAAACTGACAGGGTCAGAATTTGATGTAACACCATGAAAGTCTGCCAGACCACCAACAACCATGGCACATTTAAAGTCACTGAAATCACCTCTCTACCCACTCTTGCTGGTTTGAACTTCTGCAGATCACTGACCATGTCTGCATGCCTAAATGCATTGGTTGCTGCCATGTGATTGGCTGATTAGATATTAGTGTTTATGAACAATTGCAGCATGTTTTGTGAAGGATGCAATTTTTAAGGTGGAAAAGAAGCTGTGCCACAAAGATGATTCTTTATTGTCTTTCCTGTGGCGAAACACTAAATAAAGTGTTTGATGTAAAGATTGGGGCTAAATTTATGTGAGAGGTTGCAAAATGATGAAATATTTGTCAGTGAAAACCAAACTGCAGCCTGGCACTTTCTTCTGCAAACCCAGAGGCTGCAGATTTATCAACTCCTTCATCTGGCCTTTAGATATCAGCAGTGTGCTACAGAAAACTCTAAGTGAAGGCTTTAAACAGTATGCATGAATGTTGACAACAAATGATTTAATATTTATATATTACAGTATTATCTAAATATGAATTCAGACAGCTTTTAATTATGTTATTATTCTGATTTCTACTAATCAGATGAACTAGTCAAGTTATATTTAGAGCACTGACTTCTGTCACTGAACATTTGTACAAAAATTTTTAAGAAGCCATTTAATTGGTTGTTGAGTCAGAGAAAAGCATAAAAGAGACGTGGCTGAGACTTAAACTCTCAGGGAAACATCTAAGACTAACTTGGACTCAGGTTACAGATAAACTGTATCATCAGATGTTGACTATTAGACTATTAGCATAATATTAAACAAAAATCATCTATTTTACCCAGAGTCCTCTGCAGGTTTCAGGCTGAAGTTAAACTGGTTCTGCAGGAGCTGACCAGCCAGTGTGTACTTCACTGTCACAGAGCCCTCTGCTGCCTCTGGAATCTGAACAGGATCACACTTTTATAAAGCTCATTAGACAAAGAAACAAATCATTTCACAATCACAAGATGGGCTCCTACCTGTCCACTGAGCTGGGCATAAACCAGCGACCTTTGACCCTGAAATAGTGCTGTGATTGGTGGAGAGAGGACAGAGACGGACACGTTCTTCGGCAGATCCCAGGAGACTGAGACGTCGATCACGGCCGGCTGCAGAGCATATCGCAGTGACTGCATCACCTGGTTATGAAAAAACAGAAGAGATTTGAAACTTTGATTCAGATACATATTCTGTTGTATTGTTTCCCTTGACAGCTTCATTCTTTGGCGTTTATCTTACTTTGGGCTGCATCCTGTCGGTGCCTGTGATGAACTGAGCATGACCTCCTCCTTCCTTGGCCAGCCCACTGATGAGAGCAGAGCTGGCTCCTTCCCCGATCCCAAAAGAGAAACATCTACAATGCAGTAGTTTAGTTTTTAGAACAGAGAGCAGGAGATGAAGGTAAATATTCTATAAACTGTGATTGTAAAGTGTCTGTGGTTTCACCTGTGCAGATGTGAATTCTTCTTCACCAGATCGATGACTTCTTTGGTGTTTCCCACTTCTCCATCGGTGAAGACAAAGAGCTAGTCAAGAGAAAGTTCATGTCACTGAATGTTTTTTTGTTTTCTGTTCTTTTGTTTTGGGCTCTGCTGCTTTGTTTCTTGGCATGCCAAAGCACACTTGCTTTTAAACTATAAGCTATACAAATAAAGTTATTATTATCATTTTTTTTATTATTATTATTATAGTCCCTCTATCATCCATATGAGCTGGCTCCCCCCTTTCAAAAGAATAATCAAATAAAAGAATACAAGTACGAGCAGAACATCTGTTGCCTGTCTGCTCCTGCTCTGTCAAACACAGTACTAGTGCTATACATAATGCTTTTTTCTTTGTGCAGGAAGCACTAACAATTTACAGATAAATAGCAACAGTAAATAGTAAATCACAAAAAATTATATAAATAGAACTTTCTTTACCATAAACCATAAAGAGTAGGGCCACCAATAAACATTTTATTTTTCTGAGCTAGTTCATTCAAAGTTGTCTGATGTTAAGACGAGCTGCTCCAATATTTGATCTTGTGCTGTAAATATAAAATGAGTTTTCAAACTCTTCACTGCTCCTCAAATACTTCAGCTCACAGTTATTTTCACAAAAGAATTTCTCTGAGAGGAGATAAGGGGCACACATGGCAGCAGAGTACGATATAGCAGTCTAATAATGTACTTCATTTTTCACTCAGGTCCTTCCAGTTCCACAGGCCATTGTTGTTGACCCTTTTAGCTCTAAGCTATTTTTTTAACCATTGTGTCGTGCCTGAACTGTTTGTCTTAAAAAGTGTGTAAAACATCAACCCTGTGGTGCACAATCAAGCTCTAAACATCCTTTTTTCCTTGGCTTTAAGGATATGCATTCAAGGCAATGTCCATTGAGTTTTTAAAAAGTTATGGGAGTATAAAGATAAAAGAAAAAACTGATTAGACATTAAAACTCAAAGATTTTTATGTATTAAACACAATAAACAGTTCCCATCTATTTGGTACTAAATAATTTAAAAATAATCATTCCATGACAAAAAGTCTTTTTTGCCACTTTTTGCTTATTTCTGCAACATCTTTTTGGAAGGGTTTGCCACCTTTTAACATTTTTTTGCAACTTCTTGGGCAATTTTTGCCACTTTCATCTCATTTTTGCCCTTTTTCAACCCTATCTGTCATTTTTTTACACCACTTTTCCCCTTTTTTGGACATTTCTGGAACATCTTTTTGCAACTTTCTTTCCAACTCTCGCTGCTTTATTTTGCCACTTTTTCTTCTTTTTTGCCAGTTTTTGCTGCATTTAACCCATTGTGTTGCCTTTGCCCATGCCCACTACTTTCTGCCCATTTCTTGAAACTATTTGTCAATTTTTTGCTCTTTTCACTCATTTTAACCCATCTATGCCAATTTTTGACCATTTTTAAATCTTTTAACCCATCTTACCACTTTTCACAACTATTCAATTATTCACTACAGTTGTCACAGTTTCTTCTATTTCATTTTCTGGCATCCTGACATTTGTGTACAACATGGCCTAGATATAAAGTCTGAAATTACTTTCCTCATAGTTCCGTGCATCCATCCACATTGTTACCATTACAAATAAAAAGATAATTTGATTTAATACAAGGGGGTTTACATTTTGAAAAAATATCTTACAGCATTCATAATTTAAATTTATGTTTTGTTGCTTTAACTAGCTATTATTCAGGTTAAAATTAAATATGATTATCACAGCTTAACTTTGAATGAACCATGACATTGTTGACCTCCATGGTTCCCCTGTTCAGCTGGGCCCCAGAAAGCTCTCCTATTTATCCCCCCTTGTGAGGGGCATTGTTGAACCATTTGTTTTACCTCTAAGTCATGTTTTCAGACCACACTGGTGTAGCAGTGCAGCACTCATTTAAATATGAAATCTTAAAGTCAACATCATAACGTACATTTCTTTGCATTAATTTGATTCACAAATAAAGAAACTGAAAAGAAATGCTTCACATTGTTATCATTGGCTGAAAAAGTTGTTAATGTTAGATTCTTTGAAATGGTTTTCTAGGTTAATTACGAAACTGAGGGTGTGGTAAGAATGAACTATAAACAAACCAGCACATTCAGAGTTACCAGCAGAAGTGAAAAGGATTCTCTGTGTAAATGAAAAGTTTGTTAATGCTAGTGGCATGTAATGTAAGACTTGTTTAACATGTTTTTAATGGTGTGGGTGTGTGTTTTACTTGTCTTGGTTGATTCTGAATGCAGGGCTGGCTGTAAATATGTTGAAGTGGTCGAAGGATCTCCGTTCCTCCCAGATTAGCCCCCATCTCTCCAACTTTCTTCAGAGCTTCCTCCATGGTCTTTTGGCTGTACTCCACACTCTTCCTACCACCACATCAGTAAATTCACAAATAATCAGAGCACACAATCATGTAGATGGATTTACAACAATGACAGGAACAAATCTGGATGACTGAATTTGAGGTACTGACTTACGGGAAGATGTGTTCATAGCTGGACCCAAAACTATAGATGTTGAAATAGCAGCCCAACGGTAAGCTCTTCAGCAGGAGGAGGAGAGTATCCTACAGGGAGAGAGGAAAAGGTTTTATTTAGGGGTGCCAGCTACGTTTTCTGCCAGCATTCAAGATTAGTCAGCTGTAGGTATGAGTCTGTACATTTACAGTATAGATCAGTCATTCCCAAAGTGTAGGCCACTGCCCCCTGGTGGACAACAAGTGGTCAATTATAATAATAAACTTGGACTTCCTGTTGGGATTTGGGCATGGGACCAAGAGGCTTTCTTGTAGGTCTGATGATGACCTATATGCACACCAAAATTCATAAGCCTGGGTTGGACAGTGTGCTGGGGCTGATTCTTTGTGGCAACACATGAAAAACGCATCCAAAATCAGTGGTGCAGATATTTGACTGGCAGAAGGGGGCGCTGTGATAAAGTAATGATATTGATGCATATCATTATTTAGAAGCAATCCATGATTATCCTTGTGAAGTTTGGAGATGATTGAGATAAACTCTAAAACGTTATGAAGTAATATTGGTGCAATTTCACAACAAAAAAATAGACAAAAACTAAATCTAACTTTGAGCTCCGATAACAGCCCTGCCCTATGGTGATAAATCACAGTTTGGACAACTTTGGGTCTCAAGATTGTCAAGTTTGAGTAAAAAAAAAATCTGGAGTCAATCAGATGAAATCCCTCAGTCAAGTTTGATATAATGTGTAAAGTGTCGAGCAGTGGAAAAGGCCAAAAAAACAGCAAATTTTGACCTTTCGCTGTTTGCAGTTCGATTCCTGTAAGTGTAAGTGTTTTTCATCCAATCATGATACACAGGTGTACCAATTTTCATGCATGTAGGTCTTACCCAGGGCCTTAACCAAGTGGCAATCTCCAGTCCTGAAAAATGAAGCCAATGCCGAAGTGCCAAAAATTGCTATACCGCGACTGTCCACTTGAGGCTGGCTGCAGGAAAACTGAAAGTTCCGTCTGCACACATGTTAAAAAGCCGGTTTTGACACACAAAATAAACTGGTTTACAGCCTGGTTCAAAACACTAAACATGTCTCATTAGCTAGTGTCTTATTGTGCTCCCACTGTACGGGGGTGAATCTTTTTGTACCACGATGGTTTGGATTATATTTAGGATGAAGGCTGATTGGCACGTCTCATGTAATTAACAGATAGCTTGGTAGGCAGAGGCTCCATTTCTGTCAACCGGAATGCTAGCTAGCAGGCTGACAGGAAGTCGTGCTTAGTGGGCGGGCCTTACATTTGGCTGAGACCACAATTTCAATATGGAAGCCTCCATGAATGGGCTTCAAAAACCGTTTTGGCCCGCCTATTGTAAGCAGACGACTGATGTCATATGGGGTTTGTCCCATTCTTTCTACAGTCTATGGCCTTAACTCATGTTTGGTGCCCCCCAGAGGTGACTGTGTGATACACTTGCACTGTTCCACCACCAGATGGCTTAGTGAAAGAAACACTTTAAATGATTTTAAGTAATACACAGTAATACCCTGGCACTGCCAATGCGACTCTGATGATTCTCGCTGTTGTTCAGTTGCACACCCATACTCCCAGATCGATCCAGCAGGCACACAAACTCTCCACATGAAGTGACTGAAGACATCACAGACTGGGGAAACTCTGGGTACAGACTCAGCATCACAGCTGGATCACCCATCAGAGTGCCTGAGACACAACAAACATCAAATCTGACTTTTATTGAATTCCAGCATCTATAACTCTTCTGATAGAGGATTAGGATGGTAGACTTTGAAAATGTAAAATAGGAGCTTCACTGATGCACTCACCAGGTTTGGCAGAGGCCTCTCCAGCCTCCACCACAGCAGTGGGCTGGTGGGCATCTTTGTAATAAATCAGCACTTCAACATCTCTGTCAAACTTGTGTCCAGCAGCCAGCTTGGTCTGAAGATCAAAAACACATTTACAAACATGAACTAACAATAACTCTTGTTCTCAGCATTAGAAACAATCACAGACACATTGGTGTTGTAGCTACCGTGGCTTGGGTTTGCTCTGTGTTCAGATACTGAAGAGGATCGAGGGAACAGTTGGACTCGATTTTAACCACCGGACGAGGAGACGACACCCGGGCACAGAAAGACAGACTGTAGGGCACCTTAGAGGCTGGAATCGACGTCACCCGGATGTTGCTGCCTCCTTGATCGCCACTCCCTTTAGCAGTCCAGAAATGCTCAAGTTAGATACTGGTCACATTCAAATAAGAAAAAGAACTCAAAGTCAAATTTGCAGCTTTAATAGCAGAGCTTTGGCACAGATGTGCTTCAGCTCATGGGTTGAAACCAAATTCACTCGTCAGTTGAAGTAAGTCTTCATACTTTTTTATCAGTTCAGGCCCACAATGCTCAGTCTAAACCGTATCATAGCCATCTGACACTGGCAGCCACTGTAGCTCCAGTTAATCATTAGAGCCTTGCTACCATAATCCTTTCAAACCTGATGTAAACACCATTGAACAAAAAGCACTAAAAACATCTTGAAGAATAGTCTGAATTTAACACTTCTGATCTAGAAATTGGAGATAAAATTGTTCGTATGATATGTCAATCTAAACTCGCTTACAATAAAAGCAATTAGTGATGATATTCAATATGGGAATGTAGACATAAATGTGCAAAGCGGTTTGAAAGCCATCAATGCTAGCACTGTTAGCTACACTCTGTAAACAAACTTCACATTATTTACCTGTTTATACTGTGATCAGTGCTACATCAGGGGTGCTCTGTTGTGACTGTTTTTCTGTTTTTTATCTTTAGCCTAGTTGACTTAACACAGTCAAAATTTGTGTTTTAACCAGATGAAAGAAATGTCACTTGTACGAGGGTTTGACCAGTCTTACAAATGATCTGCGCTTATATTTGCCATTTTGTCGATTATCTGCATCAGCGTTTTATTCCACCAATCACCGATATAATTAATGAATTAAAAAGTTTGCTCCTCTGCATGTGTGTCTTTCCCTCTGGCTCAGCTCTCATTCACTCACACACTCCCCTAATGTCCCATCCACAACTCTACCTGACTGGCTAAAATGCACAAAACATCTCTGCCAAGACAAGCTCTCACTGTGGCTCTCTGTTCTGTTTTGAACAAGAAAAGTGGTCCAGTTTCAAGTCGATATACTGGACAAGCCCATGCCGAAACAGACTAGGAGTAGAACGAAACACTTTGTTTCTGTCACGGAAAGCTTTCAGTGTTGTTCTCGTCGCTTGTTTTAATAAAGAAGTTTTCAAGTTTAAGTTTCATGTTTTTACAAAAGTGCTGCTGTGGCTAATCCAGAGCTAATCACTCCACTAGCAGCCATTGTATACAAGCATTCACACAAAAAACACTTTCCCCTGAGCTATCACATACTCATGCTGAAGCAGGTCAGGAGAAGAGTGAAAACATCTTTCTCAACATGTACAGGTGCATCTCATAGAATTAGAATATCATGAAAGAGTTCAATGTTTTTTGTCACTCTTTCCTGAAAGTGAAACCTGTATATTATATAGACTTGTTACACATAGAGTGAAATATTTCAGGCCTTTATTTCTTGAAATGTTGATGATGACTTACAGATAAGAAAACCCAAAGTTCAGTGTTTTTTTTTTGTTTGTTTCATAATTTTATTGGTTTGTACACAAGAGGAGCAAAGGCACTTACATATACCAGGGTACACTGATGTCAGCATTGAACATATTCGTATACCCCACTGAGTTTAGATCTGCAAATTTTGAGAACAAACAACAATACCAAATCATAAGACCAAAAGGCAATACAGTGAAAAAAAAAACTTGAACGTAGTCTATATAAAATAATTAATTGGTCACTTAAACTCAGGAAGAAGTGAAAACAAATAAGTAAAAGTCAATAAATAAATGAATAAACAAATAAATTTTGAAAAAAAAAAGGGGGGGGGGGGTATATTGTTGCAAAGAGATCCATAAATGGTTGCCATTTATTGTAGAATTCGTTCAAGTGTCCTCTTTTTGAATATCTGATTTTCTCTACTTTTAAGAAGGACATCACCTCATTAACCCATTGTGTACTGGAGGGAGCTGTTGTGGATTTACAGTTAAGAAGAAGGTGACATTTAGCAATTACCAAGGTAAACGCTATCACTTCCAGTTCTTTAGTAGAGTACTGGGTATATTCTCCCGGAAGACCAAAAATACCTACATGTGGAGAAGTGTCAATAGTTTTTGAGAATACCTTGGATATGGTGTTGAAATAAATTTTTCAAAGGTTTGTCAGGGCTGGACAATAACAAAAAAAACATATGCGTAAGATTGCAGGGTGAGCCTCCACATCTGTCACAAACATCTGCCACATGAGGGAAAATCTGGGCCAGCCTTGTCCTTGAATAGTGACACCTGAATACAACTTCAAACTGTATCAAGGTCTGACAGGCACAAATAGAGGCTTCGTGAATAACTTGGAGTGTAGATTCCCACCAATATTCATCAAAAAACAATCCTAATTCACGCTCTCAAGCTTTTTTTTATGTTGATGGTTAAACAACCATCATATGACTGAATAGAGCTATAGATTTTTGAGATTAAAGGGCTTTGTAAAGGATTCAGTTGCAAAAGTTCACTCCATGGTTGTTCAGGTGGAAGGTGGGGAAAGCTGGGGAGTAGGGATTTTGCACAGTTCCTCACCTGGAAATATCTGAATAAATGGGAGGGTGCAAGATTGAATTCAGCAGCCAGGTCTGTGAAAGAGCGAAATACCCCTTCCTTACAGAAATCCTTAAAGCATTTCAGTCCCTTATCCTGCCATAAGGAGAAGGTGGGATTGGTAAAAGTAGGTTTAAACACAGGATTTTTTAACAGTGGGGTTAAAGCTGTGAAAACAGTGAATTTAAGCTGTTTCCTAAATTGAAACCATATCTTAAGGGTAGTGACAACCACAGGGTTGCAGGTAAGGCCAGAGGGGTTTGCAGTGACCGGACCAGTTAGTAAGGCAAAGAGAGAGACTGGGGGACACGATTGTGCTTCCAGTAGGCACCAGGGTGTATTAATTGACTTAGACCAAAATGTAATTTTAGATATGTTCGCGGCCCAGTAGTAAAATTATTGACAGGATAACATTCACTCTTGGCAGTGTTAACTTTATACCCTGAGAACAGGCCGAATCTGCGAATAAAAAGAAACAATAGCGGGACATATTCTTACTGGATTTGCGACATAAAGCAACAAGTCATCGGCATATAACAATAGTTTGAATTCTGTATGAGTCCTGGTAATGCCATTAAAAGTGGGAGAGGTTCTCAAATAAATAGACAAGGGCTCTATTGTGAGTGCAAACAGGAGAGGAGACAGGGGGCAACCCTGCCTACAACCTCTATTTAAGAAAAAATAACCAAATTGAATGTTATTAGTGGTAATACTGGCACAAAGGGGTGTATAGAGAAGGCGTATCAATGATATAAAATTTTCACCAAATCTGAATTTAGCTAAGACTGCAAATAGATAACTCCATTCGACTCGATCGAATGCCTTTTTAGCGTCAATCGATATTACTACTTCAGGCGTGGCTGTAGTTTCTTTTGAGTAGATTACATTTAACAAGGTATGAACATTATAATAGAGCTGACGTCCCTTTATAAAGCCCGTCTGTTCCTCAGAAATTATTGTTGGAAGAACCTTTTCAAGTCAGCGAGCTAAGGCCTTTGAAAGAATCTTTGTATCTACGTTTATTAAAGAGATTGGTCTGTAAGAGGTGCAAAGATCAGGATCCTTGTCCTTCTTTAAAAGAACACTAATAGAGGCTTGTCTCAATGCAGGAGGGAGAGAACCGAGTGACAGAGATTAATAAACAGAATGAAGTAATGGCATATATTTAGTATGAAATGGTTTAAAAAAATTCAACCAGAAACCCATCGGCTCCCGGGGCTTTATTATTTTGCATGTTTTGTAAGGCTGAATTTAGTTCTTGAATAGTCAGTGCAGAGTCTAATTGATTAAACATTTCTGGATTTATGGAGGGAAACTGAAGTTCATCTAAAAAGGTGTGCATATCAGCTAGATCTGATGAAAGTCCAGACTTTTACAGCGACTCGTAAAAAGATGAAAAGACAGAGTTAATAATTTCTGGGTCCTCATGCAACGCTCCCGATCCAGCCTTAATGCGAGGTATTAGACGTGAAGCTGCCTGAGGATGCAGCTGGTGAGCTAGTAACCTACCAGACTTGTCACAATGTTCGTAGTATCTAGAACGAGAGTGAAGTAACAAGCGCTCTGCCTCAGCAGTTGTAATAAGATCCAGCTCAGTTTGTAAGAACACACGACACTTTGGAAGATCGTCAGATGGTGCGGCCGCAAGCTGTCGGTCCACTGATTCTAAATCAGATGAGAGCTTTTGAATATTTGACATCCTTAATTTTCTTATATGTGCAGAATATGAAATTATCTGACCTCGTAAATATGCTTTTAAGGACTCCCAGAGTAGTGCTTTAGAGATAGGTTTGGAATCAGATTGGTTAAAAACAAGAAAATCCTCTGTTGCACTTGTAATAAATTTATGGAATTTGTCATCCGATAAGAGTGAGGTGTTAAATCACCAGTGGGTAGGATAGCGAGGCCCAGGAGAAATCTGAACATCTAGGGACACAGGCGCATGATCTGACACAATAACTGGATGGTATGAAACATCTGTCACCTTTGGCATAATTCTAGCATCTACAAGAGATAATCTATACTAGAAAAAGTCTGGTGTGCATGCGAATAAAATTAGTATTGCCTACTGCTCGGATTACGAAATCTCCAGGGGTCAACATAGCCATTACTAGACATGAAATTGCAAAATGCTTTAGTCATTAGTGATTGGGTTGAGCCAGGGTTATTGAGCTTGTAACATCAGCCGTGTAAAGTGTGAATTAAAATAGAGGAGGCAACCAGCTTCCCAACCCCACCTTCCAGGGACAAAGGAAAAAAAAAAAAACAAAAAAACAAAAAAAAGGGGGAAAAACAGAAAACTAACCTAACGAGCTCACCCCAGATCCCACAACTTCCCCCCATAGCACCTACCACTACCCCATCCCTAAATGACAGGATACCAGTGCTAACTCCACAAGGAGACATAAACCAAAAGACTAAACTCAAGGCATTGGACCAAACAGTCATCTTCACCTCGCTCCAACCTGGCTGGAGCTCCTGCAAACATTAACAATATAACCATATATAATTAAAGATAGGGCTGGAGTATTGAACAACACAAAACCCCAAAGTAACTAAGAAACTTGTGCAAACATAAGCATGGAGACTGCCTATTAGAACATTGGGGGTTATGGTGCCATTTATATCAAAATCAACAAAACATATCTACAATAATGAAATTATATTCAGAGCTATTTTGTAGACAGTGTTGTTAAAAGTCATTTCAGCACAAATGTTTCAAAAAATAACATAGCTGTAGCGGCACCCACACTCAGACCTTTATTTCCATAACTTTCCAGCAACAAACCAAAGTCTATTGGAGTGTTTTCACAAAAACTGCGGCTTTGTCAGGCGATGTGAACTCCCCTGTGACATCCCCTCTTGTGACCTAGAGGTGAGCTGGATGTAACAGCCCAAACCTTATGTCCAGAATATCCCTGAGCTGGCGTCGGATGTCACTGAAGGCTGCTTGGGCTTTTGCCGTCCGTACAGTGAGATCTGGAAAAATGGAGATTGTTGAATTCTTCACTTTGATCCGCTGGCGGGCTCTGCCACGTCGTAGAATATCAACTCAGTCTGCATAATAATGTAAAGGTGCTATCATGGGACGAGGACGTTTGCCGGGTTTCGGCCTGGGCTGCAGGGATTGGTGTGCGCGGTCCACAACTGGCTCTTTTTCTAACCTGAAAGTGTCTTTAAGCAGGGTAGAAACTGTGGCCGCGTTGATTGAGCCATGATCCTCAGGTAGTCCTATTATCCTATTATCCTGACATTATTACGGCGAGATCTCACTTCCAAATCCTCACATCTATTGTCAAGAGTGACAAGTTGGGCTGAAAGTTTGTCCACTTGACTTTTGAGTGAAACCACATCGTCAGTGCATGTCGACAGCGGGCCCTCCATGTCCTTCACAGTCCCCCTTAGCACATCCACCTCCGACTTGATAGCCACCATTCCAGCATTTAGCTCAATTTTCACGCTCTGCAGCTTGGACTTTATCCAGGTCAGGTTGTTTGTCATTGACATCTTTAATTCAGTCTTAAAAATGCCTACCATCTCTTCACGAAGAGCAGCGAGCAGTTCAGCCTTAAAGTCCGCAGAAGTCATGCTTGGGATAGTGGTAGTTCCAAGTGGAGAAGACGGTTTAGCACCTGCACTCTGCGGCGGGATGGTCGCAGCACGCTGAGGCGGGGATGCAGCTGAGGGAGCAGGCCTCATTGGCGTAGTCGCCGGGTTGCTCGAATTTTTTGATTTTGGAGACATGTCAACATGTAATGCAGTCACAACAATCCTACGGAGTCAAACTGTAATGACAGAAAGTTCATGGAGACGCCCTGATGTTTTTTTAAGAGATTTTTGCAGGAGCTCCTGTAGGCACATCTCACTCCATTAGTCTCTAAGCCGGAAGTCCAAAGTTCAGTGTTTTAAAAAATTAGAATATTACATAAAATCAATATAAAAAGGATGTTTTAAACAGAAATGTCAGGCCTCTGAACACCATGGTCATTGAACCAGCTTTTGGTACACTGATGATTTGGGCTGCCATGGCATCTGCTGGTATTGGTCCACTGTGATTTCTGAGTCCACAGTCAACGCAGCCATCTACCAGGACATTTTAGAGACCTTCATGCTTCCTTCTGCTGACAAGCTTTATGGAGATGCTGATTTCATTTTCCAGCAGGACTTGGCACCTGCCCACACTGCCAAAGGTACCAAAAGCTGGTTAAATGACCATGGTGTTACTGTGCTTGACTGGCCAGCAAACTGGCCTGATCTGAACCCCATAGAGAATCCAACGGATAATGTCAAGAGAATGATGAGAGACACCTGACCCAACAATGCAGATGACCTGAAGGCCGCTATCAAAGCAACCTGGGCTTCATTACACCTGAGCAGTGCCACAGGCTGATTGCCTCCATGCCACGCCGCATCGATGCAGTAATTCATGCAAAAGGAGGCCCACCCGAGGATTGAGTGCATAGAAATCCATATACTTTTCAGAAGCCTGACATTTACAGTTGAAACCAGAAGTTTACATACACTATATAAAAAGGAACATCAACTTTTTTTCTCACCGTCTAACATTAAATCAGATTAAACTTTTCCTGTTTTTGGTCAATTAGGATTACCAAAATTATTTCTATTTGCTAAATGCCAGAATAATGAGAGAGATCATTTTTTAGACAATTTTTTATTATTTTCTTAAAAGTCAGAAATTTACATACACTAAGATTACAATACCTTTAAACAATTTGGGAAAGCCCAGATGATGATGTCATGTCTTTGGAAGCCTCTGATAGGTTTATTGACAACATTTGAGTTAATTAGAGGCACACCTGTGGATGTATTTTAAGGCACACCTGAAACACACTGCTTCTTTGTATAACATCATGGGAAAATCAAAAGAAATCAGCCAAGATATCAGGAAGAGAATTGTGGACTTGCACAAGTCTGTTTCATCCTTGGGTGCAATTTCCAGATGCCTGAAGGTGCCACGTTCATCTGCTCAAACAATTATACGCAAGTATTAACACCATGGGAATGTCCAGCCATCATACCGCTCAAGAAGGAGACGGGTTCTGTGTCCCAGAGATGAACATGCTTTGGTCCGAAAAGTGCATATTAACCCAAGAACAAAAGCAAAAGACCTTGTGAAGATGCTGGCTGAAGCTGGTAAGAGTGTGTCATTATCAACAGTCAAACGAGTCCTGTACCGACATGGGCTGAAAGGCCACTCTCCCATGAAGAAGCCATTACTCCAAAAGAAACATAAAAAAGCCAGATTACAGTTTGCAAATGCATACAAAGTGGCTTAAGGATAACAAAGTCAATGTTTTGGAGTGGCCATCACAAAGCCCTGATCTCAATCCCATTGAAAATTTATGGGCAGAGCTGAAAAGGCATGTGTGAGCAAGGCGGCCTACAAACTTGGCTCAGTTACACCAGTTCTGCCAGGAGGAATGGGCCAAAATTCCTGCAAACTATTGTGAGAAGCTTGTGGAAGCATATCCAAAACGTTTGACCCAAGTCATACAGTTTAAAGGCAATGCTACCAAATACTAATGAAATGTATGTAAACTTCTGACTCTCAAGAAAATAATAAAAAATTGTCTAAAAATAATAAAAAAATTGTCTAAAAAATTCTCTCTCTCATTATTCTGGCATTTAGCAATAAGAAATAATTTTGGTAATCCTAATTGACCAAAAACAGGAAAAGTTTAATCTGATCTAATGTTAGACGGTGAGAAAAAAAGTTTATGTGCCTTTTTATATAGTGTATGTAAACTTCTGGTTTCAACTGTATATTTAAAACATCCTTATTGATCTTATGTAATATTCTATTTTTTCGAGACACTAAATTTTGGGTTTTCTTATCTGTAAGCCATCATCATCAACATTTCCAGAAATAAAGGCCTGAAATATTTCACTCTATGTGTAACAAGTCTATATAATATATGGGTTTCACTTTCAGAAAAGAGTGACAAAAAATATTGAACTTTTTGATGATACTCTAATTTTTTTAGATGCACCTGTAAAGCTTATAGGGTTGTTTTCATCATTTATTTCAGACAGAAACGTGGCTCAGATCTAGTAAAACAGATGCAATGCTAAAGCTATATCGAAAGTGTTAAGAGCAGTGGAGGCAGCCATTAGCATTGGCTGTCAGTACAACTAAACCCAACTCTGTATGGTATGGGTCTGAAAGAAGCGTCACTCACTCACTCACTCACTCACTCAGTCACTCAGTCACTCAGTCAGACACAGACAGAGCCATCTGCAGGGCTGGCCTCAGCACTCATCCAAAAACATCCTGACAAATGTGTTTGCTGCTTTCTTACCTTGAGGTTGGTAGCGTGGGTTGAGCACAGCAGGAAGACAAAACCTCAGCCCATCGTCAGCCTGAACAGCTAGCTCAGTGACATACTCCAGTCTGATTGAGGCACTCTCTTTTGGAGGAAGACAGCCAACACTCAGAGAGAATATATCTGGACTCTGCTCACTCTCCTCCAGTAGAAAGGCTTGCTGGCCGGAGCTCAAAGCATCATCGTACTCCTCGCGAGCCTGGAAGAAGGATTACACATGCGTGTTTATTGTCATCACGCTCTTATTCTCTACGTTCCACTGTATCTGCTAAATCCTGACTGTGTAACTCACCTTCTGCTTCTCCTTCACCTCAGCTACAATCTCTGTTTGTCCAATCTTAGCACTGAAATGACAGACAGCAGCATCTCCAGGCAGAGGGAAAACAAAAACAGCCTCTAGTGGATTGTCCTCTTGGTTCTCATAGTTCAGAGTGGAGACCACTGTAGCCACATGGTCTCGAACCTCCACCTCCACCTCCACGCTCTTCAGAGGAACTGACCAAGAAAACACAATGAGCAAGAACAGTGAGGACTTCAATGTTTTAAAAAGTTTAAAAACAGTTTAATTATTCTTTCTGGTATGAATCAGTGATGAGATATGATCTGAAGCTGATTGTTAATAACCTTATATGATGCAGCAGCACATTTTATGCACATTATTCAAACATCCAAGTTCTTTTTCAGAATGAAAATACCTGTTTGACTAAAGAATATGTTTTCTTAGTTAAAACCAGATTGACATAAAAATGATCATCCTTTTTAATTTAGCAATTGACATCACATTTGCAATATGAGCCAAAATAATCGTAATTTGATTCGTTTTAAATCCTTTTGGCCAGTATACCCAGTATATATATATATACACTGCCTGGCCAAAAAAAAAAAAGTCGCCACCAAAAAAAGGTCACACACTCTAATATTTTGTTGGACCGCCTTTAGCTTTGGTTACAGCACACATTTGCTGTGGCATTGTTTCGACAAGCTTCTGCAATGTCACAAGATTTATTTCCATCCAGTATTGCATTAATTTTAATATTGATGATGGGAGAGTCTGACCACTGCGCAAAGCATTCTCCAGCACATCACAAAGATCCTCAACGGGGTTGAGGTCTGGACTCTGTGGTGGCCAATCCATGTGTGAAAATGATGTCTCATGCTCCCTGAACCACTCTTTCACAATTTGAGCCCAATGAATCCTGGCATTGTCATCTTGGAATATGCCCGTGCCATTAGGGAAGAAAAAATCCATTGTTTAAGAAATGAAAAGTTACTCATTGCATCAGCTGGGGTTAAATAACTTGTTGCCAGCTGAAAGATAATCGCCCATGCGGTAATTATCCATTAGGAGGCTCGTACCTATTTGCTTAGTTAAATCCAGGTGGCAACTTTTTTTTTGGCTAAGCAGTGTATATATCAATACATTGTTTGAGTTATAATTTACAAGAATTTATTCCTTGTCTTCACTGAGAAATATGTAAGATGAGAACAGAAAAATAATTGTATAATAACTCAGAATTGTAATATTGAGCCGTATGTATCACCCCCAGGTTTAACTCAATATCTGTCGACCTCTAGCTTGTAGTATCAAAACAGTATTGCGGTATTTTGACGGACTAGTTAACAGAGTATCTTTGTTAATGCACATTTGAAAACTTGTCATATTTAATTTGAATGTTTTAATGTTTTTTTGCAAACAAAAAGCACTGAGGGTCTGCTAAATTCGACATGAAATGTTCTGGGAAATGATCTCTAGAATAAAAAGTGAACTTTCAGATCAAATAACACGTTAGAAATGAGTTCTAAGAGCTGTACCTGGTTCTTGTGTCAAAGTCAGCAGCCCACAGCAGCAGTTCACCATGGTTCCTGGTATCAGTTTACACCGTCAAAGCAGCTACTGCTGTTGAAAGACAAAAGCAGAAGTTAAACTAGAGAATGCAATTTCAGAAGAAATTGCGCTGTGAATGCTGATTTGCTGAACGGCTGCGCCGAACTGCTAATGCTGGGTTGACAAACACCCTGAAAGAAGCTAAATGAATTCTTGAACGGCTGCGCCAAACTGCTAATGCTGGTTTGGAACGCTCCCTGAAAGAAGTTAAATTAATTCTTAGATGGCTGGCACTGACCTGCTAATGGTGGGTTAGAAAAATCTGAGAAAGAACCTAAAGGTTATCTTGAATGGCTGACACTGAACTACTAATAGTGGGTATGAATAATCTTAGAATGAAGCTTAACGTAATATTGAATGGCTAAAACCAAATTGCTAATGCAGGGTTTTCAATATTCCCTGAAAGAACCCAAATACTATCTTGAATGGCTAAAGCCAAACTGCCAATGCAGGGTTTTTAAAATTCTCTGAAAGAAGCTAAATACTATCTTGAATGGCTAATGCCAATCTGCTAATGGTGGGTATGAAAAATCTTCAAAAGAAGCTAAATGTCATTTTGAATGGCTAATGCCAAACTCCTTATAGTGGGAATGAAGTTTGTAGGGCAGAAGCTTATTGTAACGTATATATATATATATAAAAAAAGACCTGCATCAGTAAAGAAAAGGAAGACAGGTTTTAATCAAATAGAAAGTAATTTGGAAAATGCAACTAAAATAATCCTTAAAAACCGGCTGAGTATATTGTTTAAAGGCCCAGGGCCAACTACTCTTGTTTCAACTGTAAAGTAGTTACCAATAGGGACCCTTGATGTTGTGGCTGTAAAATGCATGCTGTAAAGAATTCTAACCTGATTAAACAGCAGAAGATCACAAATGTTTTTAAAAGAGCTAAATCAAGAGGGAAAAAATAATCCATGTAAAATGAGAAGATAAAATTGGATCTACAGTGGAAAAGTTTGACAGGTTCAACCTCCTCATTGTAACTGACTGAGGTCAGCCCAGCCCTCTGTGTCTGCAAGCTTGCCATGGTAATTAATGCCTGTGTGGTCACGCCCCACTGATCACAGAGAGCACTTGTGCGCAGTAGTATCAGTTACACCTGTGAAAACAGAGAACAGCTGTGGTTGATTTTGCTTGTAAACACAGTCTCTTTCTCCTCTCCGTGTGTGAACACCATAGATGCTATCATCAAATACATTTCAGCGTGAGCATCTGCAGGCTTGGAACTAACGGCGATGTTATTTTGGTGTTGACTGTGCGAGAAATGAGGCCAGGGGGGCGAACTAAAAACAAGCATCTTTCTGAGTCTGAAGACCAAAACCAGAATCCATAACATTGTAGCAGATGAGGGAGATGTCCCTCTTGGGACAGTTGGTCCTCTCACGCCAAAAGTGTGCATGATTTGGCTTTGGTTCTTGGTTTGACAGTAGCGGGACAAGATTTCCTCTGTTTTGATATATATTGTATGTGTGTGGTGTTAGATATGTAGCCGTAGTCACTAGTTCTTCGGGAATTTTTTTTTTTTTTTAGAAAGTTAGAGTGTGTCACTCTAGCTTAATTAACTGCCAGAAGTTCTCTCCCATTGAAATGAATGGGGTGAGAAGTGACCGGAGAAAAATGGTCAAGTGACTTTGAAGGATCACTGTGAAGAAATGAAAGATATGAAGGAGCTGAATCATTCTGAGATAGCTAAATGTCTTGTGAACATTTGAGAGATTGAATGAAGTCTGTAAGTGAAAGTATGAATGAGTTATAAGGTGTTGAATGAAGGTTAGAAGATGTGTGAAATGTGGAGGTCGAAGCCTTTTTGAATATTCTACCCATTCATTTCTATGGGCCAAATTTTGGTGATAAAAGCTGAATATCTTGGAAATTTTCATGAATATTTCTTAGAAAAGTCATAGCAGTGTTGTCCTAATGAAGCTGAATCTTTTGAAATTTGAATGGTGAAAATCTGTGAATTTTGTGGGAGAAGAGGTGTGCCGAAAAAGCGAGCGGAAGAAAGAATTTTCGTGCAGAATAATGATGTACTTTGGAATGCGGATAATTTTAATGCAATGCAGCCACTGTACATTGTGTAGCAATATTGTTATGTAAGGTGAAAAAAGGGACTTTTTCAACATTTTTGCCACTTTTAAACCAGTTTAGATTTTTTCTGCCCCTTTTTCCACCATTTTTTCACCACATTTAAACCTCTTTTCACCACTGTTCCTGCAAGTTGTAGTCCCTTTGTGCCACGCCACAACCCATTTTGACTCTTATTCCCATGGTTGCCTCTAAAAAATTATTTCCTGGATAAACAGATCAAATATTGAGTCATTCTAAAACTATTTTAATGTTTATTGTTTTTGGGGTGGATTTTACAGCAGAAGCAGAAATTTCAAGCCAAAAGACATTCCTAACACCACAACATTCGCTTTTTCACCTCCTTTTCTGGATTTAATGATCTTCTGGGGACCAAACAGGAAGTTTTGGGGGAGCCTAATATGGCCCCCGAGCTGCCAGTTGATGATCAGTGCAAATGAACTCATCTCTTTTTTTTTAAACACAAATGTAATGTCTTCATTATGTTTGAAACAGTTAGAACAACAGAAATGTCAAAATAAAACACTAGTGCATCAGAATGCATCAATCTTAAATCTTCAGGCCTGTAATGTTAATGTAATACTTTAATATTGCGGGGTTAATGCATTGTCTCTTTAATTTGAGTAAATTTTCCATGAAATTGCTTCATTAATCTTTTTATTCTAACAAAAAATCCAAATAAGTTTTAAATGATTGATTTCAATTGGTTGCATTCCCATCACATTTTCTTGAATGTTAAAACATTTAAATGACAAATGTCAATAGACTAGTGAATTTGTTTCTCATTTTAATGAGGTGATTTACACTATTTTTTATACAGTGGTTGTTGAACATCACCATTACATGTTTGCATTGATATTTTATGTGTATTTGAACATATTCAAATATTAACATTGCTTGTCTTGTCATAATTCTATATTTTTCCATAACAAAATATACAGTGTCCACGCATTTACAGAAATGGCTTCTGGGAAATGGTTTCTTATTTTGACAGTAGTTAAAACTGTTCTAAGGACATGTTATTTGAAATTAAGTCATTAATTCTGTGTTTGATTTTTGATATTTTTGTTTTATAAACACTAACCCAGTTTGTACACACCCATACACATTCACACACCACTGAGGCAGCAGTGAGAACAGAGTGGGGTTAAACGTCTCACCTACTGATAGACAGAGTCAGAGAAAGTGTACTATTTAACCTGAATATGTGTCGAAATTTGAGTTTACTACTTTTATTTGCAGCAAAGATGTTACGTTCCATAGATCATGCAAACATTCAGTTAATTTTTTTAGTTACCAAAAAACCTTCCTTTCCTTATTTGTTTTTCTTTATCAAAACAAAAATATTTTAAAAATGGGGGGGAAGTGATTTTGAGGTCAAACTAAATCAGGATAACATATGAGACACCTTTGAAACAAAGTGTTCGTTGCAAGAATGAAGTTAAACTTTCAATTTCCTATGCCAGGTATTAGAGAAAATGTTAATCGCTGTATTAAGGGGATAATTTTTCAAAATCTTACTAATCCCACTTTATTAAATCTATTCTTTTTGTCTATCTCAAAACCTTCAGTGAGCTTGTAGGCCCATCTGCTTTTAGTAAGTCACTTTATGAACAGTGTCTTTATCAAATCAGTGTAAGAAAATACGTCGTCATATTCATCCACACCTGATTTTACAGCAGGTGGCCTGCGCAAGAAAGTTTAACACAATAAATAGTCAGTGCGGAACTTCTACTCGTTTTTAACGTAGATTCACTTCATAAACAGGCAGAAGTTGATTTTTAACAGGAGAGCTCCCAAAAACCACGACAGGATTTACCGGAGACAGTGATGGGAGTGTGTCTGTGCAGAGGTCGTCACACTGAGCAGATAAGAGAGAAACTGGGCACTTGTTGATCAGTGATGACAACAATCCCCTAAAATAAATACATACTTCATTCAGCATCACCCTGTAAGATACATTTACTACCCTGTTATCATACAACCACCAGTAAGATGATTAAGAAAATAAAAATAACAGCCTATAATAAACTTGTGCAAAATGAGCAACCCTCTCAAAATGAGCAACCTTCTGAAATAATGAGACCCTTCGTGCTCTGATAGATCCTCATAGAGATCCGCCTGTTTCAGCTGAACAGTTCAGTAATTAAACTACATGCCAACCTACCTTTAGTGGAGGAAAACTGTCCTGCACAACAGAGTCCAGAAGATGTCAGACACGGAGGGCTTCAGCCTACATTTCAAACTCAAGCCACGCCCTCTGGTCACACGGCAGTGAAGAGGGATTTTCCGGCTGTTTGTCGTGTTTTTCTTCTGAAGAATACTGAACCACAATTTCCACAACAAACTGTGCAGGACTCTCCACCTAAAAACGGCTTTTAACTGACGGTCCTACCTTTAACCGGAAGTGTGCGTAGCTTGCCAAACCGTTCATTAGCTCACATTCGAAAAGTCCAGAAATATTCCCCCTTTTTCTTTTCCATCACTTTTCCTCAACATCGATAACTAACAACACAGAGTCAGTGAATATGTATAAAAGTGTAAAAACAAACAAACAAAAAACCGGGTGACAAATGAAACAGACTGCTCTGACACTGGACAGATGTTACGGATGTGACGCCAGCCTTCGTGTAAAAACTACAAATGTCTGAAGACGGACTACAAAAAGCGCACCTCTGAAACGGAAAATAAACCTCGAAGATAAATATGAGCTTATTAAGGTATAAAAGGCTCTCTCCTCCAGTCTCAGTTACAAAGCTTCTTTAGCTGCTTGTGTGATGGTATGTGAGTGTGAATAAACAGCAGAACATTTTTATTTGCATTTCTTACCCCAGTGATTAATTAGAATAAAAATTGTAAAACATTTTTAAAATCACAAATATTTAAATTCAATTATATTTCTGCACTATTTATATATAATTGATAAATCAAATTATAAAAAAATAAATTCTATAAAAATTTAAAATAAAAATGAATAAAACATTCAAAAATGTACAATCAATTATAAATATTATAATTGTTATAGTTTTTTAAAGAGGGATTCTTAGATTATTTTCATTTTTTTAATGATTTTGTGTGGTAAATATTCTTATTTTATTCCTTCATATCAAATTTGTCTTTTATTTTCTCTCGTTTTAAGTTCTTAATAGTGTATTATTGGCCAACAGAATGTAGTATTATGCGGCATCTTCAACAAATAAACAAACTTCACAATTACAGAAATTTCCATGTTGGTAATTTATTTTTAAAAAAATCACATTTTGGTAAAATACTTTTATTGAAACTGAAACAACAGAAATCACACATTAAAATGTAAGTTATAAAATTCCACCCCAATAGTTTTTAACATAACAAATAGTGACACAAATCCAGTTTACTTACTGACTGATATTTTAACTAGCAGTTGGGGTAAAATTTGTGTAAGTTATCACATGATATGAAAGAAAATGAGATGTCTAGACTAGTTCTCTGCTCAGCCTCTTGTCCTCACACATTTATCCACATTAATTAATTATATGCTAAATTGAATGAATATTATTGTTTAATTCAGTGAAGATAAAGACTCACACCATCACACTTTTTTATGAAAGGCTGAGAGGTGCATCCATTTAATCGTTTCCATTTATTATTAACTTTTTTACACTTAAATATTCATATGATGTGTTTGTTGATGTTTTAATTCAACATTTTGTTTCTAAATTTTATATTACGTAGTTATTATTTAGTTTCAATGCAGTCTAGTTATCTTACTGTAAAAATGCTAGTAGACATTGAACTAATGTAAAATAAACTAACATGTCTGAGACAGACTGTGTGGACGTGTCATACAATTCCAGTCATGATTATCACTTTCTCTAGTAAATCCTCATTTTTTATTTAAGTTTCATACAGTAGGAAAACATTTTATTTTCAGGCCCTTCCTACTCTGTTTTCCATAATGCAAGTAAATCAGCAGATGTCCTAAATGTTGTTGTGGTTAAGAACATTTACTCATTCCAGTTTGTACAGAGCAGCGAGCTCATTTTAGAAATGAATCAGCAGACAGATGACCTAGTTACAAGTTCAACAGGAAACATTTTTCTGACCTCACCTGCAGCTTTACAGTAAATTCTGAGGTGTAACTCAATATTCCCACACACGTCCTTAAACTCAGAACAGGTTTCTCTATAAACAGGCAGAGAGTGAGATGAGAGCTGTTTTTTTGGTGGTTTTTTTTTACATTTTTTCAGTCTCTGTGAGGTTGTTTTTTTTTTTAATATTTCACATTAATTCCTTGGATAGTATTTAGTTTAAACTAATATGAATTTAAAAAATTACATAGATGAAGCACATTAAACTCACATAGAAGACAAACAAGCTGAAGTGCTGTCCTTTTATATCCCTCTTATAACAAATTATCCACAGTAAAGTAAATAGAGCTAATATCTCATTAATGAGCTCATGTGTTGTTCCACTGTATTAAATACTCAGGCTAGGTTGATAATCAGCCTTTGTTTTACGTTGGTTCCTGTGCAAGTCTCAGGTTGTAAAACTGAAGTCTGATTTCCCAGGAAGAAGTGCAAACAGAACAAAACAATTCAGATTCAGACAACTTTATTTATCCCAGAGGCCAATAGCAAAACCATGAGGGACCAGCAGCAGCTCCCTTTAAAGTAAGTTCATGTTTATGGTTCACAGCACTTACTGGTGCAAACACAATCCCATTAAAGAATAAGTCAGCAGTAAAACCCTCAAAGACCCAAAGCATCTTTCTGCACTTTACAGCCCAACAGTGCATTTCCGGCGTCCACGCACTCTTCCACACATGATACTGAAAAAAAGAAAAAATCAGGAGACTTAGTGTGGTCAAACAGCTGATTTTAGCTCAAACAGCACTCTTTCTTTTAGTCATTACCATTCTGTGCCTGAAGCCATGACACCGCCTTCATGGCCAGAAGCTCCCACTCGTCCTTAGAGTCCATCTTGAAACCATGAAGCCAGATCAGAGACAGAATGGTGGCCCATACTTCCTGGCTCACCTAAATCATTAAAACAAGGGGGAAAAACAGGCATTGGAGGATTAACAGAGCTCAACAGAGACAAATCATTTTTTTCATCTGCTTTGACTTTGAGGTAAATATCTCATTCTAATCCTTAAAGGACATTTCAGAAAATCTTTACATCTATATTTTGTATCCTGGAACCAAAGCAGTGAGCTACCTGAACACTGATGACAAGTAAGCATTTAAAAAACAGGTATAAGACATGATTTTCCTCTAAGGTTGAAGGAACTACACAATGTAAGCAGTGAACAAAAATGGATGCGTTTCAGCCCGCGGTTTTTATCAGCATTTTGAAAGCTGATGAAAACCTCGGGCTGAAACGTGCCATTGTAGTTTGCTGCTTATATCTTCTTTTAATTAAAAAAGTGTAAAACTTTATGAGAAGTGCTGATTGATTTGTTTTTTGCTTCTCAGTGTTTTTTTTGAGCCAGCACTGATGTTCCTGCATTTTGTTGAGTTCAGCTTGCCTTCTCCAGTCAAATGTGCATCTAGCAACCAAATTTTTTGTCATTTTTATTGATTCCCCCTTAAAATATTTTGGTTGTTATTTCAATTTAATTGTTGTTGTTAAAGGTTACACTGAAGGTAGAAAAAGCTCTCAATTGCTCTCTTTTTCTCATATTTTTACATCACAAAAATGTATATTTTAAAAGGGGTGTCGACTTTGTACCATTGTTTTACACTCTGGAGTAGTTAGAACATCATGGCTTATAATCAAATGTGCCAAGGAGAAAATAAAAGTGATTGTTACTTGCAGATCTACACTAATTAGATCTATTTTTTGGTAGCATGAAGTTACACTTCATTATACTTTTGTATATATAATGTTATACTTTTGTCTTCCTTTATCAAGTCAACACTCTATAAACACTTTAAATACTGGTTTATTTCTTCACCAGGGCATGGCGCTGCTATCTCACTTGAGAAAACCAGCAAGGGACAGGGGTGCCCCAGTCAATGAGGAGGCTAGTACTTGCAGCCAATCAGGCTCAGGTCAGAGGGAGCGTTCTTATTGGCCGTTGTAGCTTTTGTATCTCAGCTCAGTGGGAAGTTGATTCAATGGCGGAATAACGGCGGTGTTCGGTCCTGTGCAGAATTTGTTCATGATGAGATGAAGTGTTTTCTTGCCTGTGATTCGGCCGTTGATTTCAGTGGAAAAGCAGAGCAAAATCACTCCACAAGCGCTTTGCCACCGTCAGTGTTCAATTCAGCGGACATTCTCATCTGCGAGGAGGTATGTACGTAAGGAGAAGGGCGGAGCTACGGAGCTCAAACAGTCAAACCATGAGTCAAACACAGAGAAGAGCAGGAATGGAGGGGGAGTTGAGAGTTGAATCTATATGGTTCTCATTGAAAGTCACAAACCCGAGCTTCAAATAAATTACACCCAGCGGTAATTTAGAACAAGTGGTTATTTATCAAAATGTACATCCGGCGATTAATTGGGACCGAGCGATTAAAGCGAACCCGGCTATTATTTGGTATTTTACGGTAGTTTAAGTTTTGTTGATTTACTGTTTGCCGTTTTGCTACCATGTCAGGAAACGCTTCACAGCTACCTGCTTGTATTAATAGAAATGATTTCTTATCAGTGTTACACACCAATGCAGGCTTTTGCTTCTCCACCTCTTCACTGGTTTTGCCCACTGCAGCAGCAAGATCTGGAGCCAGGTCCCAGCAGCCGGATGCCTTCTGGAGGGAGACCAGCTGGAGCAGAGGGTCCATGGGGGGCTTACTGGGCTCAGACATGTTTTCTAAGAGAATGAACATAAAAGATAAAATAATTACTGTAGGTATTAATATTAATTTGTAGCATTAATTCTTTGTGTTAACACTAATGAACCAATCATTTTCTGACTTCTGGAGTTACCTGATCACTCAGTAGCCATATAAACACTGCCAGTACGGATTGTTTTGAAATGCAGAGTGTAATGAAACTTTAAACACAATTAAAACAATTGAAATTCATTGATAAATTGTGAATAAAAAATGTAATTATTTCAAAGCCTTTCTTGTATTTATAACTACGGAGGTACATTTTGTGCTGGAGTTTTGTTGTTTTTAATACCGTCCATGTTTAAAAGAGAACAGATCCCTGCTTGAAAAAAAAAAACAAACAACATATGAGAACAAGATATAACAGGCATATTATCAAAGAAGAAATTTGACAGAACTACACTTTAAGCATTTCAGATTTTACTTACGAGGACAACAACCACCCATGAGACACTTTCTAAAAAAACAAGAAAACAACCCCCAAAATTGACCCCCAAAAGTCCCATTCAATCAAGTCAACCTGTCTAATTACTGTACAGTTGATCATATTCTGAAAACTTCAAAGTTGGGCAGACAAGTGAATGGGCTGGGTCCCAGGATGTTATAAATGATTGCGCATTGCGCTATGCTTTTATAAATATTACTGTCTCAGTGTCATGCATAGGCCCTAATCCTTTTCATGTATACTTTCCACAAGACACTAATGCCAGTAATGCCTCATTATCTTGCTTTCCTCTAATGTAGTGGAACATTGAGTCCATGTCTCTGATAAGAAAAAGTGTTTTACGCTGCACTGATAAAGGAATAACCACAGATCACCCTTCACCTGCAGACCTTACCGTGAATACTTTTGATGAATGCAGAAACTGCTCTGACGCTGGAGTTTACACGACCTATTGTTGTCATCAGTTTGACATTTTTGCAAATTACTGGGGCCTTAGCACATCATCACGACCAATTCAGGAGAATACAAACTTTAAATAGTCGTGGTCATGCTTCCTCTTTTCCACCTCCTAGAGGAGGATCGCCCCATTTGTAAAATAGAAACTCTGACCACTGGCAGGTTCAGCCTTGAATGGGTCAGCATTTCAGGAGTACTTAGATGGACACCCTGCCCCTGTACCTCACAAAAATACCACATAAGAAACATGGAGATCCTGACCATGATGGCCTCATCAAGGGTGTTATAGTTTAACTGGTGTTGGATTAACAGGTGACACTCTATTCAACATTCTAATGCTGCTTCTACCCAGTTCTAAGAATTTATCAGTACTCTCTGAGACATTATTATTACTGGGGAAGATTTTGTAGAGTCAGAAAGTTCATGTGAAGAGATGAATATTAAAAAAGCAGTATATGTGACTTTGCTGATGCCTGATCAATCAGAGTAATAAAACTTTAAACATATAATTAAAATATCTGATTAATCACAATCAATCATTGAAATTCATTGATAAATTCTGATAAAAAATGTAATTATTTCGCAGCCCTTCTTGCATTTATAACAACATAGTCATATTTTGTCCTGCAGTTGTGTTGTGCTCAATTACTTACCATCCGAGCTGGAAAGATTACACCCCCTTAGAACACATGAAGGCATTGTACAGTTTTCGAGCATCTCTGCTTTAAAAAAAAAAAAAAAAAAAAAAAAAAAAAACGAGATCAAGATAAAACTTTCATATTGCCAAAAACGAAATCTGACAGAGCTACACTTTCAGCATTTCAGGTTGTACTTATGAGGAGAACCACCAGCCGTTAAACTACGTTTACTTTTAATTCCAAACTCTGTGTGATTAAAAAAAAATATAGAGACATGATTCAAGTTGTTCTAAAATCATATAATACTTTTTTCCAGATTTTTACATACTTGTACCACCACTCCAACGGCGATGATGCACCCTCGTAGAATAGGTCATGTACACTGGGAAATAAAAAAGAAAGGAAATGTTTAAATTTGTCTAGAATAATGACATACTTCCTATTACTATTATCTACATATAAAACGGTACTATCCGGAAGAATGAAGGTTATTCAAATCCGACCAAAACATGACCCTGACCTCTGGTCTTTGGACTCTCGGTTTTCCATCTCCAGGGAGCGAATCAGAGCTCGAGCAGCCAGTCTGTGGACTGTTAGTCTGAAGACAAGAGAGAGAAGACAACACATTTGTATACACATTTCAAATATTGCTCATTAAATTTACATTTTTCTATTTCTATTCACATGTTCCTCCTTTAAAAACTTCTCAGAGCTGGGCCTTTTAACCCAGAGTTTATCTTTTAGACAATACTGAATGGCAAGTTGCTTAAGGGTCACATATTTTACCACTTTAAGACAAGTTTATATTGGTCTCAGAAGTCCCCAAAACATGCCTGTGAATTTAGTTGCTGAAAAAACTCAAATATTAGATTTTTTCATGTCTATAAACCCCTCTGTTTCAGCCCCGCTCAGAGGAAGCTGTTTCTGTGTCTGTGGCTTTAAATGTTAATGAGCTGTCTGTTGACGCCTCTCTCAGGAAATGGATGTGGCTTTTTCTGTTTTTTTTTTTGTTTTTTTTTTGTTGTTTTTTTTTTAAACTTTACTTTTCTTTTTGGAAATAAACATTCAACCCTTGACCTGGGACAGAAACATAAATTCTAAAAAACATTTCTTATATAGTCATGACAAAAAAAATATACAGAGAATATAAAACTTATACAATTACAGAGACCTAGGCAGCTGAGAGAGGATTCATGCTTGGTTTGATTCTGATTGCTGCTGTTTATCTTCACCTCTCCTATTTGATTTTAGAGCATTCAACCCTGCCTCTGCTCGTTTTTACCTCTTTTTGCTGTTGTGTCCATTCTACCTCATTATCATCATTATTATGATTTTTATTATTACTATGAATGATATTTTACAGTTCCTAGCTTTCTAGTTTGTGTTTTATGACTAATTAATCTCCACACAATTTAATTGTTTAATTCTATTCTTACTGTTCTGAGTTTTACTCCCTTCTGTCTCTTTCTATATTTTAGATGCTCTCACATCTCTGATCCTTAGGTCCCTTTTAATGTAATTGGGTTCCTGTGTTGCCTGGATTGGTCTAGGTTATTCTGGGGTTTTATTCGTTAAGGTTTTGTCCTTCCTGTTGTGTTCTTTGCTTGTGTTTTGATGCTTTGTCTTAATTGTAATTCTGTTTAATGTTAAAGCACTTTGTAAACCTCTGTTTTTAAAAGGTGCTATACAAATTGAGTTATCATTATTACGTTTATGAGTCCAGTGAAGAAATATGTGGACATTTTGGTGATGTTTTGGTTTTGCAAAGTTTTAAAGATTTATGAACAAGCATTTATTATTGTTAAACTATCACATGAAATGTATATATTCATCTGAGTAATCTTTTAATATACGCACGTAGACAAAATTGTTGGTACCCTCCATTAAAGGAAGTAAAACTCTCAATGGTCACTAAAATAACTTGATACTGGCAGAAGAAATAAAAATAAAAACTACTGAAAATTTACAAATGAATATCAGACATTGCATTTGAATTGTGACTCCTACGAGCTAAGAACATTAAACTCAGACTAAAATTCACACAGGCTCACCAAATTTGAAAATAGACGATTGGAAAAACATTGCCTTGTCTAATGACTCTTGATTTATGCAGGGATATGTCAATGATAAGGTCAGAATTTGGCAGAAAACCATAAAAGTCCTGCTGCATGGCACATTCAAAGTCACTGAAATCACCTCTCTCCCCATTCTTTTGCTGGTTTGAACTTCTGCAGATCACTGACCATGTCTGCATGCCTAAATGCATTGGTTGCTGCCATGTGATTGGCTGATTAGATATTAGTGTTAATGAACATTTGCAGCAAGTTTTGTGAATGGCGCAGTTTTTAAGGTGGAAAAGAAGCTGTTGCACAAAGGGGATTCTTGATTATCTGATGTCTTTGTGGTAAACAGGCAAAATACTAAACGGTCTGATATAAAGATGGAAGAGGTTAATTTATGTGAGAGGTTGCAAAATGATGAAATATTAGTCAATGAAAACCAAACTGCAGCCTGGCACTTTCTTCTGTAAACCCAGAGGCTGCAGATTTATCAAATCCTTCATCTGGCCTTTAGATATCAGCAGTGTGCTACAGAAAACTCTAAGTGAAGGCTTTTAACAGTAAGCATGAATGTTGAGAACAAATGATGTAATATTTATATATTACAGTATTATCTAAATATGGATTCAGATTCAGACAGCTTTTAATTATGTTATTATTCTGATTTCTACTAATCAGATGAACTAGTCAAGTTATATTTAGAGCACTGACTTCTGTCACTGAACATTTGTACACAAATTTTGATGAAGCCACTTGATTGGTTGCAGAGTCAAAGAAAAGCAGAAAGAGACGTGGCTGAGACTGAACCTCTCAGGTAAACGTCTAAGACTAACTTGGACTCAGGTTACAGATAAACTGTATCATCAAATGTTGGTTACAGTGGGATTTGACTAGACTATTATAAGGACAATATTAAACAAAAAAAACTATCTTACCCAGAGTCCTCTGCAGGTTTCAGGCTGAAGTTAAACCTGTTCTGCAGGGGCTGACCAGCCAGCGTGTACTTCACTGTCACAGAGCCCTCTGCTGCCTCTGGAATCTGAACAGGATCACACTTTTATAAACCTCATTAGACAAAGAAACAAATCATTTCACAATCACAAGATGAGCTCCTACCTGTCCACTGAGCTGGGCATAAACCAGCGACCTTTGACCCTGAAATAGTGCTGTGATTGGTGGAGAGAGGACAGAGACAGACACAACCTTTGGCAGATCCCAAGAGACTGAGACGTCGATCACGGCCGGCTGAAGAGCATATCGCAGTGACTGCATCAACTAGTTATGAAAAAAACGAAGACATTTGAAACAACAGCTTTAATTCAGATATACATTTTGCTGTATTGTTTCACTTTAAATTTATCTTACTTTGGGCTGCATCCTGTCGGTGCTTGTGATGAACTGAGCATGACCTCCTCCTTCCTTGGCCAGCCCATTGATGAGAGCAGAGCTGGCTCTTTCCCCAATCCCAAAAGAGAAACATCTACAATGCAGTAGTTTAGTTTTTAGAACAGAGAGCAGGAGATGAAGGTATAAAGTACCAGTCAAAAGTTTGGACACATCTTCTTATTCAAAGGGTTTTCTTTCATTATTTTCTACATTGTAAATTAATACTGCAGACATCGAAACTATGAAACAACACATATGAAATTATGTAGAAAACAAAAAAGTTTTAAACAACCCAGAATGGGTTTTATATTTTAGATTCTTCAAAGTCCCCCCCTTTTGCTCTGAGCTTGGCACACTTCTAGCATTCTCAGTCAGCTCTATGAGGTAGTCAACTGGAATGGCTTTCCAACAGTCTTGAAGGAGTTCCCAGAGGTACTGAGCACTTGTTGGCTGCTTTGCCTTCACTCTGCAGTCCAAATAATCTCAAACCATCTCAGCTGGTTTAAGGTCTGGTCATTTGATGCAGAACCCCATCGCTCTCTTTCTTGTCAAATAGCCCTGACAAAGCTCGGAGGTGTGTTCGGAGTCTTGGTCCTGATGAAAAACAAATGATGGTCCCACTAAGAGGAAACCAGATGGGATGGTGTCTCTGCAGAATGCTGTGAGAACCATGCTGGTTAAGAGTGCCTTGAGTTTTGAATAAATCATCAACAGTGTCACCATCTCAGCTCCACCTCCACGCTTCATGATGGGAAAACACACGTAGAAACCATCCGCTCACCTTTTCTGCATCTCACAAAAACATGGAAGGTGGAACCAAAAATCTCAAATTCTGACTCATCAGACCAAAGTACAGATTTACGCTGGTTTAATGTCAGAGTAACATTACCATTCTCTTCTTCTTCTTGTTCTTCCGCAGTCGTGGCTTCTTTGCCGCATTTTGACCATGAAGGTCTGATTCACGCAGTCTCCTCTGAACAGTTGATATTGAGATGAACTCTTTGAAGCATTTATGTGGGCTCTGATCTAAGGGGCTGTTAATTTGCAGTTTCTGAGGCCAGTAACTCTAATGATCTTATCCTCTCTAGCAAAGGTAACCCTTGCTCTTCCTTTCCTGGGGCAGTCCTCATGAGAGTCAGGTCCATCACAGTGTTTGATGGGTTTTGTGACTGCACTTGAGGATACGTTCAAATTCCTTGCAATTTTCCGGATTGACTGACCATCATGTCTTAAAGTAATGATGGACAGTCGTTTCTCTTTACTTAGCTGAGTGGTTCTTGCCATAAAATGGATTAAAACAGTAGTCAAACAGAGCTATTCACTGTATGAAACTGTGTACCAACCCTACCGTTGCACAACACAACTGAAGGTCTCAAACACAATAAGAAGGCAAGAAACTCCATAAATTAACTCTTGGAAAGGCACACCTATTAATTGAAAGTCATTTCAGGTGACTTCGTCATGAAGCTGACTAAGAGAATGCAAAGAGCGTGCCAGGCTGTCAGAGCAAAAGGTGTCTAGGTTGAAGAATCTAGAATATAAAACATAGTCTTCTTTGTTTAACACTTTTTTGGTTTACTACATAATTCCATACGTGTTCTTTCATAGTTTTAATGTTTTCAGTATTAATCTACAAAGCAGAAAAAATAAAAATAAAGAAAACCCTTTGAATAGAAGGCGTGCCCAAACATTTGACTGGTACTGTGCAGTCTGTACATGTGACTGTGAAGTTTCTGTGTTTTCACCTGTGCAGATGTGAATTCTTCTTCACCAGATCGATGACTACTTTGGTGTTCCACACTTCTCCGTCAGTGAACACAAAGAGCTGGTCAAGAGAATAAACCTGTCACTGAATGGTACATTTAATATCTGAAGCAACCAAAACATGTCTACACTTATGTACTATACCATATTTACTTATATACTTATGTATGTATTTCCAGATAACTGGACTTCAGTGAGGCATTTTGTACATGCATTCCTGCATATTTACTGATGTCTAAAATGGTTTATTTCACAGAATAATCACTTTAAAGCAAACTCCTACCTCTAATTCATGGTTTCAGACCACACTGATGTATCAGTGCAGCACTCATTTAAATAATAAATCTAAAAGTCAAGATTATAATGTGCATATCTTAATTTATTTCCTTCATAAATCAAGAAACTGGTAAAATAAAAATTCTTCACTTTGTCAATATGAGCTGACAAGATTGTTACTGTTAGTTTATCTGAAATGGTTTTATAGTTTAAGTACAAAACAGAAGGCGTGGTCAGAATGAACTATAAACAAACCAGCACATTCAGAGTTACCAGCAGAAGAAAAAGGATTCTCTGTGTAAATGAAAAGTTTGTTAATGCTAGTGGCATGTAATTTAAGACTTGTTTAACATGTTTTTAATGGTGTGGGTGTGTGTTTTACTTGTCTTGGTTGATTCTGAATGCAGGGCTGGCTGTAAATATGTTGAAGTGGCCGAAGGATCTCCGTTCCTCCCAGATTAGCCTCCATCTCTCCAACTTTCTTCAGAGCTTCCTCCATGGTCTTTTGGCTGTACTCCACACTCTTCCTACCACCACATCAGTAAATTAACACATAATCGGAGCACACAAATGTGCTGACGGGTTTACAACAATGACAGGAACAAATCTGGGTGACTGAATTTGAGGTACTGACTTACAGGAAGAAGTGTTCATAGCTAGACCCAAAACTATAGATGTTGAAATAGCAGCCCAACGGTAAGCTCTTCAAAAGGAGGAGGAGAGTATCCTACAGGGAGAGAGGAAAAGTTTTTAAGGGGTGCCAGCTACGTTTTCTCCCAGCATTCAAGATAAGTCAGCTGTAGGTATGAGTCTCTACACTTACAGTACAAGTCAGTAGTTCCCAAAGTGTAGGGCACTGCCCCCTGGTGGACAACAAGTGGTCAATTATAATAAAAAAAAACTTGGAGTTCCTGCTGGGATTTGGGCATGGGTCAAAGAGGCTTTTTAGTAGGTCTGATGGCCTATATGCATGCCAAAATTTATAAGTCTGGGTTGAACAGTGTGCAGGGGCTGATTCTTTGTGGCAACACATAAAAAACACATCAAAAATCAGTGGTGTAAATGTTCGACTGGCAGAAGGGTGCGCTGTGACAGAGAAATGATATTGATGCATGGATGTATTAAGAAACAATCTGTGATTAACCTTGTGAAGTTTGGTGATGACTGAAATAAACACTCAAAAGTTACAAGGTAATATTGGTGCAATTTCACAGCAAAAAATAAACAAAAACTAAATTTAACTTTGGGCTCCGATAACGGCCCTGCCCTATGGTGAAAACTCACAGTCCACACAACTTTGGGTCTCAAGGTTGTTTGAATAAAAAAAATCTGGGGTCAATCAGATTTTCATGCATGTAGGTCTTTCCCAGGGACCTAATTTACTTTTGGCACCCCCCAGAGGTGACTGTGTGATATACTTGCACTGTTTCAGCACCAGATGGGACATGTTAAGTGTTAAGGCCCCCAAAACAGGCCAGGAATGGCACAAATTAGCAGACAAAATAGGGCCCTCTCCAACAACCCTAGGCTGGTGCTCAGGTCCTACTTAACTGCATGTAAATGTAGAGACTTAGTGAGGGAAACACTTTAATCCCTTAAAGCCTGTTGAATCATAATTGATACATACTTTTATGATACCTCTATCTCATCAATAGGATCAATAATTTACTAAAAAATAATCCTAAATACAACCTGATAAATGATGAAAAAGCCCTCAGGTGGATAATCAGTTACCAAAAACACCTAAAGTATCAAATGAGATACAAAAATATATATGTTATATATATTTTGGTATAATTTCATAGAAAAAAATAGACCAAAACAAAATTTAAGTTTGGGCACCGATAACATCACCACACTCTGGTGAAAACTCATGCTGAGCACAACTTTGGGTCTCAAGTTGTGTAGTTTGAGTAAAAAAAATCTGGAGTCAATAAGATAAAATCCTTGCACGAGTTTGTTCAAATACGACCCTTAAATTATGCTTTTTTTTTTTTTTTTTTTTTTTTTTTAACCAAAAAAAAATTTTAAAAATCGAAATGGCCAATTTATCATTTGATTTACGATATGTGTCTCAGAGGCTTTTTGTGCACACAAAGATATGGCACACATGCTTACAAATTTTTGAAATCCTAGGCTCAACCTGCTGGGGGGGGGCTGAATTTTTGGAAGATCTAGGGGCGCCACTGAGCCATTAGGCCATGTCAACCAACAAACATCATACCAGTTACCAAGTTTTATTGCTTTACACGTATCATAAGCGCCTGAAAATTCTACTTTTTCTGTGGCAACACATGAAAAACACGTCAAAAATCAGTGGCGTAAATGTTCGACTGGCAGAAGGGGGCATTGTGACAGAGAAATGAGATCGATGCATGAATGTATTCAGGACCAATGTGTGATTAACCTTGCGCAGTTTAGTGATGATAGAAATAAAGACTAAAATGTTATAAGGCAAAATTGGTGTAATTTCCCTGCTGAAAATAGACAAAAACGAAGTTTAAGTTTGTGCTCCGATAACGACTCCACCCTATAGTGAAAACTCACCAATAACACAACTTTGGGTCTCAAGGTTGTCTAGTTTGAGTAAAAATATTCTGGAGTAAATAATAAATCTAAAAGTCAACATCACAATGTACATGTCTTTGCATTAATTTGATTCACAAATCAAGAAACTGGTAAGAAATGCTTCACATTGTTATCACTGGCTGACAAAGTTGTTACTGTTAGATTCTTTGAAATGATTTTATAGTTGAAGTACAAAACTGCAGGCGTGGTCAGAATGAACTATGAACAAACCAGCACATTCAGAGTTACCAGCAGAGGACAAAAGGATTCTCTGTGTTAATGATCGGTTTGTTAATGCTAGTGGCATGTAATTTAAGACTTGTTTTACACATGTTTTTAATGGTGTGGGTGTGTGTTTTACTTGTCTTGGTTGATTCTGAATGCAGGGCTGGCTGTAAATATGTTGAAGTGGTCGAAGAGTGTACTCCACACTCTTCCTACCACCACATCAGTAAATTCACAAATAATCAGAGCACACAAACATGTAGACGGATTTACAACAATGACAGGAACAAATCTGGTTGACTGAATTTGAGGTAGTGACTTACGGGAAGATGTGTTCATATCCGGATCCAAAACTATAGATGTTGAAATAGCAGCCCAATGGTAAGCTCTTCAACAGGAGGAGGAGAGTATCCTACAGGGAGAGAGGAAAAGGTTTTGTTTAAGGGGTGCCAGTCAAATTTTCTCCCAGCATTCAAGATTAGTCAGCTGTAGGTATGAGTCTGTACCATTGACTGTAGAAAGAATTGGACAAACCCCCTGTGACTTCAGTCGTCTGCTTACAATAGCCGGGCTAAAACAGTTCTTGAAGCCCATTCGTGGAGGCTTCCATATTAAAATCATGGTCTCAACCGAACTTTAGATCAACCTAACGGCCCGCCCACTAAGCGTGACTTCTTGTCAGCCTGCTAGCTAGCATTCCGGTTGACAGAAACAGAGCCTCTGCCTGCTGAGCACCAATCACCGTGAAGTGAGGTTTATCCTAAATATAATCCAAACTATCGTGGTACAAAAAGATTCACCCCCCCGTACAGTGGGAGCACAATAAGACACTAGCTAATGAGACACGTTTGGTGTTCTGAACCAGGCTGTAAACCAGTTTATTTTGTGTGTCAAAACCGGCTGTTTAACATGTGTGCAGATGGAACTTCCGGTGTTCCTGCAGCCAGCCTCAAGTGGACACTACCGGTATAGCAATCTTAGACACTCCCACATTGCCTTCATTTTTTAGGACCAGAGGTTGCCGCTTGGTCTGTACATTTACAGTATAGATCAGTCGTTCCCAAAATGTAGGACACTGCCCCCTGGTGGGCAACAAGTGGTCAATTATAATAATAAACTTGGACTTCCTGTTGGGATTTGGGCATGGGTCAAAGAGGCTTTTTAGTAGGTCTGATGATGACCTATATGCACACCAAAATTCATAAGCCTGGGTTGTGTGCTGGGGCTGATTCTTTGTGGCAACACATAAAAACACATCAAAAATCAGTGGTGCAGATATTTGACTGGCAGAAGGGGGCGCTGTGAGAAAGTAATGATATTGATGCATGGATGTATTCAGAAGCAATCTGTGATTATCCTTGTGAAGTTTGGTGATGATTGAAATAAACACTCAAAAGTTACAAGGTAATATTGGTGCAATTTCACAGCAAAAAATAGACAAAAACTAAATTTAACTTTGGGCTCCGATAACGGCCCTGCCCTATGGTGATAAATCACAGCTCGTACAACTTTGGGTCTCAAGATTGTCTAGTTTGAGTAAAAAAATGCTGGAGTCAATCAGATGAAATCTTTTAGACGAGATCGTTCAAATACACAAAGTGTCCGGCAGCGAAGAAAGCCAAAAATGCCAAAATTTGACCATTGGCATCTGTAGATCGGTTCCTGTACATTTTAGAGGATGGTCATAATGTTTTTTTTTTTTCATCTCATCGTGAAACATATGTGTAGCAATTTTCATGCACGTAGGTATTACCCAGGGCTTTATCTCACTTTTAGCACCTCCTAGGAAAAACTGTGTGACAGACTTACACTGTTCTACCACCATTTCTCGAGGGGGACAATTTTTGAGCAAAAAAACAAACAAACAAACAAACAAGAAAACAATGGAGTTTTCACATATGTTAAGGCCCCCCAAAACAAGCCAACAAGAGGCGAAAAAACAAATCCCTTTAGTTCCCATAGGGCTCTAGCACTGGTCAGTGCTCAGGCCCTAATAACAGCTACAGTTTCAAGTGGGCCCTCGCACCGAGGTCAGTGCTCGGACCCTAAATATTTGTACAATTATACATACTTGTTTGGATATGTTAGTTGCAGTGTTGTAGTCGAGTCACCAACCCTCGAATCCTGAGTCCCTACTGTTCGAGTCCGAGTCAAGTCCAAGTCACCAAAGAAAAATCTGAGTGGAGTCCTCTTTACCTGAGTCCGTGTCAAGTCTCCATTACCTGTGTTCGGGTACAAGACAAGTCCCCAATACCTAAAAACTAGAGCCAAATTAAATTGAATTATTAACCATTTTTAAGCCATTCCAGCTTTCCAGGTGAGCTACGCTGATGTGTTTCATTAACATATGAGTTTCTTCAACTTTTAATTCTAAAAGGCAAAAGGAACTGTTACACTCTTCATCTATAATATCAGTTATATTGACAGGATTCTTTGTTATTTAGAGTGGAAAAATGAGACAACATGCTTTTGACTGAACTCATGCTTTACATCTATCTTATACTAAATATTCTTCTATTAAAATGACTTTATTTGTTCAGATTGCTCGCAAAAAATTAAAATTCCAATTTTCTCCGTTGGACATTTGAACACATCATAAAAAGACATCATATTTTTCCGTATGTCAGCCTGATTAGCTTACTAATCAGCGTTATCTCGCCGATGTTAACGCAGATTTCAACATTGAATTGATATTTTTAACTAACGGGACTCACTACAAGGTATCACTCTGTCCAAGACTGAGGAGGATTACTGTACAGCAGCAACAGCAGCCAGTATGACGAGTCTGAGCAGCTGATGGAGATTTTCAGTGAAAATCAAGGTTGGCTGGCTGCATTCAAAGTTGATTTCTTGTAAAGATTACCGCAGGAATACAGAGAAGAGCAACAGGTTTAAACTACCTATCAACCTCTCAGCTCCTCTCTCTGTCACCCAGGCTCACCCGATCCTCCTCCTCTCCCCTCTAGTTGTTTTAACAGACAGCAGATTAGACACACGTGCAGCTGAACGCACACACCAGGCGCTGTGTGAACGCTGATCAGTTATGAGGGGTTTTCTCACACAAAAAAATAAATATTTCTAAATAAAGAAAATCTTTAGCAAAAAAGGTTCGAGTCCTCCTCTTCATCCTCAAGCCCTGACACAGTTAAAGCTCGAATCCGAGTCCAAGTCCAAGTCATCAGCGCTCAAGTCCACGTCGATTCACGAGTCCTTTTGGCCCTAAGCAGTCCTGTTTCTGCTGCAGGTTACCTCATGAGACACTCAGCAAAGTTTTCTAGTGGCACTGACTACTCTTCCACTTATTGTTGGGATATTTACTTTCATGAAATAAGTTAGGTTATATGCAAACAGCGGAAATGTACTCTTTAGAGGACAGCTGAAGCAGTTTGACATTGAGATGTTATGTGTTGATGCAAGTGATGCCAGAATCAATGGGCATACAGGCCTTTTAGAACATGTTCTCCAGAGAGCACTCCCAACAGATAGGTCAGAAGATGAGGAGAATTGCTAAGGACTGAAGTTAGGTAGTGTTACTTTTAAAACTAACTCATTAGAATACTGAGTTACATACAGAGCAAAGTAACTTGCTACATTACTGCGTTACTGTGAGGGAGCAGGAACGCACCTCCCTCACTGAGGTGATGAAGATCACACAAGCTGCAGAGACTGTTAAGCTCAATTAATTAATACAGAATGATATTTTATTTTGCTAACCCACCAAACTCTTCCTGCCTTTAAGGTCTACTTCCTGTGGGAGTCCAGCTGCCAATCACCTTGTTAAGTTAGGTTTGAGCAGGGAAGAGAGAGGAGGAGGGAGGGGGAAGTTTATTTAGTTATATTAGTCTTTAGTTTACATTATTTGGGGTTATTTAGTTATTTAGATTATTCTGTATTGATTACTCATCTTTTTGCAGTGTGTTGATTAATTGTAAATATTGTTAATTTGTAAATATAGGGCAACAGATTTCTCACCGAGGGGGAGGAGTTAGAGTAGAGTGGGCCACCGCTCAGCTTAAATAGGTAGCACCTGTGTGAGTGAGGTGTGAGTCAGATCCTGCCGTCTGCTGCCGCTGTGAGGGAGACAGGGATTCTGTTGTGCCGTTCTGATGTCCTTCAATAAAACAAGAAAACTTCAAAGCTTTGAACCTGCTGTTTAGGACCATGATTTATAAGTCTCCACTTCTGCCGGTCTCTGTCCAAGATCAAGGTTCACTACCATCACAAACCTTACAGTTACCTAGTGGGAAAACTACCACATTTCATGCTTTTGTGTTAACAAGATTTAAAACCCTTTAATCACTCATTTCACTTCTAGGGCCCCGTCCACATGGAGACGAAAACGATATTGCCGTTTTGTCCGTAAAGACAGAATCGTTTCAAGAAATATCCGCGTAAGCACGGAACCGCTGAAACGACTGAAAACGCTGTAGTGCTTATGCCAAGCCTGTGCATGGCACTGTAACGCTGCCACGAAAATGTGCCAAACGAGAGATCACAGAAAACTGACACAAACTTTCTTCTAGTTGCTTTTCTGGTTGTTCTCCACGTTGGATTTAAGATCATATGGTTTATGCATTTTGCAGTGGTGGTAAAGGAGCATCAGGTTTTTCTCTAAAGGCCATGACAAGCTCAGTAACGTCTGCAGCACAAACACAACCATGTAATCAGCCATTGTTGTGTTGGCCGGAACCGTGCAGGCATCTTAAGAGAGCTAAGCTATGTGTGACGTAATCAAGAAAGATCCGGTTAGCCATCCAAACGGAGACGAAACGGTAGTCGTTTATGGATTTGTGCACTCTAGGACCCGTTTACAAAAAGTATCGTATACAATCACCCAAAATGCCGTTTCCGTGTGGATGAAACGTCAATACAACAAAAAACTTTTGCGTATACTCCTGAATCTGTCTCCGTGTAGACGGGGCCTAAGACTCTGGCAAGGTAAAATACTAAATCTATAAGTACCGACAAGCTCAACACCTGCTAGGCAAGCTAAACTAGCCGTCTGTACTAACACACATGTAGGTGCAGGGCAGGACAGGAGCGGAAAGAACATGAGGATAAGTTTGAGAAAGAACTAAAAAAGACAGCTTAGTGCCCCTTTTTGGGATCATAATAAAGATCTCTTTTCAAACTGAAATCATGAATTTAGTTGTAGATCAGCATTTCCTCACAAAAATAAATCATGAACCTTTTTATGAATGGAGTGACGTGAATACAGTGACTGACAGGGTTTTATTATTCACACAAAATATTTACATTTCGAACCTGCAAGCTTTCACACCTGCTACATCATTTCACAGCGTGACATTGCTGCAGATATTTTTTCAAAGTTTCGCTCCGATGAGTGCACTTGGTGGTGGTGGTGCCGATTTTTAAGGCAGACAGAGGAACAAAATTGTTCTCCTCTCTAACACCACCTGATATTTGTCCTCTCCTCATACCTGTCTGTAGTCAGTGCTTGTGTTTTTGCCTCATGTAGCCTGGTAGAGAGGGAGACAGGCAGCAGGCAGCCCGGCATGTCCACATGAGCACAAATGCGCTACTCGCACAGCTGGAGCTGTTTCTAAACTAACGGGACTTTATTCCAGTGAAATATTTACCAACACAGTCTCCTCTGACCTCAGACATACTACTTATAAATGCTACAGATCAACCAGCTCACTGAAATTACTCCTCTGACCACTCTGGAACACAAACAGGTGAGCCAATCTGTGCGCAGTGTGAGTTAACTCCTCTCACCACGACCCTCAGCTGTGCCCTTATTACTCTTATTAATCATATTTGACATAGGATGAATGAAAAGTCAGTCCCTCCTCTTACAGACTTGGCTGGCACAGTTAATGAAACAGTGAAACTAAACTGACGTCTTGGCTGTGCGTAAAAGTGCCGTGTTACGCATGGAGTGAAGGACAGGGAGGGAGAAACCTTTTATCTTCCGCTCCAATGAATATCACTGTTTTTTAGAGGACAGAGAAAACACACCGCAGACGTTCGCAGCACGAATGTAATTTTAGAGTGTAAAATACTCACAAAATCGTGTCGCTCCTGACATGCATAAAAAGGTGCTACTTTTCTGAAATAGCTGGAATATATTTCAAATTTTACGTACCCCCTGGAGTGCCTTCACGTACCCCCGGGGGTACATGTACCACCATTTGAGAACCACTGGTGTAGAGGATGCAGATGTCACATTATTGCACTTTTTGTTCAAGCATCTTGAGGGGTAGAAGGCACATGCCAGACTCATTCATAGAGTCTAGACTTTACCTCAGCATTCAATCCAACCCTTTCTGCTTGCTGATAGGCTCCTCCATCATTTTAAACTAGATCCTAACTTGATTAGTTGGATAACTGACTTTTTAACGAACAGGTTACAGTGTGTGAGAGTTAATGGTATTTTTTTCCAGTGTGCTCTCCTCTTCCACTGGTTTTCCTCAAGGTTGCTGCTTGTCGCCCCTCCTCTTTATTTTGTACACTAATGAGTGCCATAGCAGCTTCAGTAACAGACACATCTTGAAGTTTGCTGATGATACGGTTATTGTTTGTCTTCTTCAGGGGGATGAGCAGGACCATGGGTCTGCTGTAGATGACTTTGTTGCTTGAGTCTTGTCTCGAGTTGAACGTGTCGAAAACTAAAGACATGATTATTGATTTTAGGAAGTCTACTAACCTTGCAAAGCAGATGGATACGCCCATTTCCTTGTTTTTCACCGGCGAATCCATCTTGTTAAGCTCCCGTCTGAACTGTTTGGGGCCTGGTTAGACAGTGACAGGACCAATCAGCGGCGAGGGGCAGTACTTTCAGGCACGGCAGTGTCGTTACGTAAACAAGCAGCAACAGGAGCTGGTGCAGTTATGGAGGAAGAGACTAGTGTGGATGCTGCTTAAGCGCCAGTTTTATCAGAACTTGATGACATGTCTTCATGAAAAGAAGAACGAAGAACAGCAGTGAGTTGTTTTCTTTTCATAAACGACAAAAGTCGAGTACTTACATGTCTATAGTCACCATGTTTCACGTTATCATTTTCATGGACGGATTTTGAGGAAATTTTCAGGAAATGTCAAAAATGGCATAAGGAAGAACTGCTTAGATTTTGGGACTGATCCGGATCACTGTCTGGATCCAGGAATTTTTTAAAGGATTCTGTACTATTGAGAGATAGGGCTAATGGCGGAGGTCTGCGCTGTTACCACTTTACACCAGGAGATGGCAGACAGGAGTAACTTCAATCCAAGCAGCAGTTTTTGGGTGAGTTTCTATTCAAAGTTTTGGAGTTTATGGAGTTTGAAAGACGCACGCCCGGTCGAGGAGATGAGTCGGAGCGTAACAGAGAGAAAGACAACGAATTGTAGCGAGAATACTCACAATGCTGGGAGGAATAGAGGAATATTCACCCTCTGCCATGACTTCCAGTTGTCTGGTGAGACCATGGGTGAGACTGTCAGTGCATCTGTTGGCACCAGCAGGTAATGCTTCCACTCAGTCAGTCCACTTGCAATGAAGCCAATGTTTTGCTTCACTATGTTTCCATCCCCCCGGGGAGGGAATAATCAGCAAATGCCGTTGGAGGGGGGCACATGGGGACGGATCCAGGAATATTTTAAAGGAGTCTTCACTATTAGGAGATAGGGCAAATGGCGAAGGTCTGCACTCTCTGAGTGCTTTTGTAGTTGAATCTGTTTTAACTTTTTGTATTGGTGCATGGTTTGGAAACTTGAACTTGTCCAATAGGAATCGTCTTGGTAGTCTTGTTAACACTCCTGGAAAAGTCTCAGGATGTCAGCAGGCTGGGGTAATGTCTGTTCATAACAGACAGGTCCTGAGAAAGGCTAATGCTATTCTGGATCGTCCTCATCATACACTTCAAAGGGAGTTTGATCTTTTGCCCTTAGGCCGTCGTTTTAGGGCTCCTATGAGGAGGACTAAAAGACTTCAGGTCTCATTTATCCCCAGTGCAATTTATTTACTTAATGACAATCAGCCCTTAGGTTGCTTCTGTTCTTCTTGCACTATTATTGCTCATTTGCACATCCACACACTGAACTTTTTGCATTACTTGGTAGTAATTTTTCATTTATGGTATGAGCTCTGGACTGAACTTTTGTTAGTGATTTGTGTATGTGTATGGTGTTTCTTAAACTGTGTTGTTTTTTATTATGTCTGACTTTCAGACTTTTAATTGGGTCTTATGCTCAGTGCTGATGTTGTCATTGTGTACCTTGTCTTTTGTGTCCACTTGCTGCAACACTAATTTCCCTTCATGGGACAATAAAGACATTCTGATTCTGAACCTGCAAAGAGGATCAAAGATTGCACTGCTTGATGCACCCTGCAAACCATCTTTGCACTGTGACAGCGTGACCTATTACTGTTTTAAGTTGGTTTACAGAATGTGTTTACTAGTCTTTAGACTAGTCAGCTAAACAAAATTAAAATATTTTGTGCAGTAATCAGATGTGAAGTATTTTTCTAGGAACATTCCTATTCAACACCACACCTCCATAATGTGTTGATTTCTTTAGACAACTGTTATGACAAACCAATACTTTGGCCTCTTAGGGATGCTAATTTATCCCCTGGCACAAGACCAAGAGCCTTTACATGGTGATCATGCTGTTTAACTGATCCAGTCTTTGATAATATACTTTTGATGGTACAGGGTAAACCACCTACTTTGCCCTTGCCATAAGGTCTATGACGTATGCATAGGATCAAGGGAGTGTCAAAATCCTTTGTTCTGAGGTGAACTCTGTTTCCGGAGGGATTTATGCTGCCTTATCTTCCTCACAAGTCACCATCTACAACTGTGGTCAATCAAGCTGTTTCCCACTGTTTGTCCGGATAAGCTGATTTAGATTATGGCTGTCCTTTCATGCACTGCAAATTATTTGGTGCTTACAAGACTTAAAAACTTAGATTAAGAAGTGTTAGATAATTTATCTTGTTTTAAAAGTTAATTCTTATTTTGAGTGTGTAACTTTAAAGTATAATCTTAAATCAAGCATGATCATATCTTTTTTGTCTCAATGAGTCAGTAAGTCCTTAAATTAAGTAAATAACTCCTGAAATTAGTTACATTAGTTCTCTTACCCACAGTCTCATCAAGTTTATTATGAATCAAACAGAAAGCATTAACCAGTCCAGGGTGTACCCCGCCTCACTTGCTTGCTATTTCATGTTTTTCTGTCTTATTTGCTTAAATCACTCTCTAGGTTGATCTTGAGTCAAATTTTGACTTCACAGAAGCCTGAAAAATGTTGATGTAGAACTGAGATGGTTAAGAGGTAACAGAGCATTATTTTAATTTTTATTCTTCTTTTTTTCTTTTGGATTGTCTTGTCTCCCTTTGGCATTAAGAACATTTTTTGTATGAGGATTGACAATTGCTCTGAAGTGCAAAAATGTCTTTGTTTGAGCCATAGAAGGGTCTTGAATGTTGTCAGACTGATTTTGAGAATGTGCAGAAACCCTGACTCACTGTTGATTGTGCTGACAGTTTAAAAATGGTGACAGTTATCATACCTGCCATCCTGGTTGCAATTTCAGTAGAAACATTAAGATGTATGGTCTAAAAATAAGGACTGGTTTAAAGTTTAATGGGTTGGTTTAACATGGATTTAGACTGGAGCTGCACGGTGCTGTAGGGGTTAGGGCTGTTGCCACACAGCAATAAGGTCTCTGGTTCATTTCCCGCTCTTTCTTTGTGGAGTTGCACAGCCTCCCTGTGCACGTGTGGGTTCTCTCATGGTACTCTAAATTCCTCCCATCACCAAAAACATGCTTGTTAGGTTGAAATATAGAAATATATTTTCTTATATTGAGTATATTTCACTTATTTTAAGCCTTTTGAAGGGTTCTGCCCCCTTACTTATTTCTAGATTTAACAATCTTATTTCAAGATATCTTGTCAAGTCAAATGATATTTCTTCATGGATGGATAATTTCACTAGATTTGAGTACCTTTCTTCTCAGATGTAGTGTTTTTATCTTATATCAAGGCACCGATTTTTTGCGGTGTGGCCATCAGGGTCCACAGAGACCAAATCACTTCAGGCTTATTATTACATTACCTTGTAGAGTCAGTGTTTAGTTTTAATTTCCCAGAACAGCTCAAGAATTCAGCATAACACCTATCTGATGCACTTTCTGCAAATGAATTACCCATATAAATATATTTGGCATTCAGCTTTTAGGTATTAGCTTATTTGATTCAGTGTTGCCACTTCATCAGCTGGTTTCCTCTTGGCTATACAACGAGTTTATTTGCTATTGCATGTTTCAATGTAGGCATATGATAGCAAAACATTTAGATGCATGTTTATCCATTCCATTTTGGTGGAGTGGACAAACATCCGCCTTATTATAAGATTAGTCGAGCAAACACGGTAACCTACTGAGCTCTTAGTTTTAAATACAGCTCCGTGGAAGGTTCCTGATTCCAGGAAAATTACACCAGCACGCCATAGATGTAAATAGATTTTGATCTAATCCCATCAGAAGTCTCAAAAGCATAGGTATAAAAGCTAAAATAAGGGTTGTGGCACCAGTCACCTAAGGAGGTTGTAAGTGACAAGAGGGGCCAACTATTGGGGACCTCCTTTAAGTACAGGATGGCAGACTTGTGGGGAAAACCATCTTTTGCTGCCAGGAGGCACTATGACGACACAACAAAGGGATCTGTCTTCGTTTACACAGATTCAAACAATACCAAAGGTACAGCTTAACATTGTGTTTTTCAGTCCTTTAATGGGCATTTCAAAAATCTTTAAAACAGCTGGATTGTCAGAAGTAGAACCCAAAGTTTTTTAGTATAAGCAGGAAAACATGTAATTACGACTCATGCATGAACAATGGTATGTTAACTTTTATACTTGTCTCTAAATTGTAAAACATATATTTTCTTTTACCTTTCCCCCAGATCCCTTTGAGGGTCCCAATTACCACATCGCTCCACGATGGGTGTACCATCTTGCCACACTTTGGATGTTTGTGGTGGTTATCGCATCATCTTTCACCAATGGTCTCGTCATAGTGGCCACAGCAAAGTTCAAGAAACTCCGGCATCCTCTTAACTGGATCTTGGTCAATCTTGCAGTTGCAGATCTTGGAGAGACACTTTTGGCTAGTACCGTCAGTGTATGGAACCAGCTTTTTGGTTACTTTGTTCTAGGACACCCAATGTGCATGTTTGAAGGCTACACGGTTGCAACCTGCGGTGAGTTTTTCTGTTTGATTTTTAGTGGTGTAAATGGTCAGGCTTTGTGTTCAACACTGTTACTGGGTGTCCTGTTCTCTCGTATAGGTATTACAGCTCTTTGGTCACTGACTATCATCTCCTGGGAAAGATGGTTTGTTGTGTGTAAACCTTTTGGAAATATCAAGTTTGATGCCAAATTGGCTACGATTGGAATTGTGTTTTCCTGGATTTGGGCGGCATGTTGGTGTGCTCCCCCGCTCTTTGGATGGAGCAGGTAACACAATGTTACAGTTTTTATTTAAAAACACTAGCTTTAAAATGATCAAAAATAAATTAGATAAATAAGAAGGATAACATTTTAATCTATTTCTTACATCAGGTACTGGCCTCATGGACTTAAAACTTCCTGCGGACCTGATGTATTCAGTGGAAGAGAGGACATTGGAACCCAGTCCTACATGATTGCACTTATGACTACATGTTGTTTTCTTCCCCTGAGTATCATCATCTTTTGCTACCTTGCTGTCTGGATGGCTATCCGTGCTGTAAGTTATTTCAACTTAAGAAAAACTTTGATACTTTTCATGACTCTGACCATGGCCTGGTAGAGCAGTGTTCATTTTGGCAGCTATTTCACATTTAGGTTTTAGATTAAAATTATTGTTTGCTCTTTATTTTAGTGGGCCCTAATTACCATGTAATTTTATAGTAATATGTGTAATTATCTTGTAATTTCTTAAGAATAGGGTGGTATTTTTCCAAGTAAAAAAAGGAACTATTTACCTATTAAACAGTATCAGTTATCAAGTAATACCTTGTAAAATTGTGCAATACTGTGGTAATTATGTGCTATTTTATCGTAACCCTTCCCCCTTCCCCTTGCCTTAACCCTAAACCTCGTAATATTGTGACTACTCTCTGGTAGTCAGGTGGTATTTTACCAAGTAATTTCTTAGAAATAAGATGGCAATATTCTATTTAAGTTGCTTGATAATTCCCATGTAATTTCTTTGTTTTGGCACATTAAATTAAAGTGAGTCTTTCTGAAAAAAAAATCAAGTCATTTTTAGAGTTAGGCTAAGGCTAGGGTCATGGGCTCTCAGCAACTGTGAGTATTAAAAAATACTTAAATCTGTTCTGAGAAACAAAACAGAATAGTAATTAAAAGACCCATTAAACTTTGGTCCACTGGTCCACTTAATGGGAGAAGCAACAGGAACTTTAATCAAAATACCACAGTCATCCAGGGTCTCTGAAGAAATGACCCAAGGACCGTTCATGTATGATTTTATAAAAAAATAAATACATACATGCATAAGAATTTAAAAAAATGCAAACTGTTTAATATAAGAAGATATTACTGTAAGTGCCTTGCATTGAAGAGTGAGGATAGAAATGTAAAAAATAGATCAGTATAATTGATTCATAAACAGAGGTAAGTGCTAGAATTTTAAGAATTACACAAGATAAATATAGCAGAAGGTCAACCAATGTACCTTAAAATATTTTATAATAAGATAAAAATACAAAAACAAGTAGTAAATTTAAGAGCAAATTTTCATTTACTTATACCAGATAAAACGTCAACATTTAAAAAATAAGATAAGACCATTAAAGGGGACATATTTTACCCTTTTCAGACAAGTTTATATTGTTCTCAGAGGTCCCCAAAACATGCCTGTGAAGTTTGTTGCTGAAAAAACACTCTAGTATAATATTTTTGCATGTCTAAAAAGCCCTCTGTTTCAGCCCTGCTCAGAACAAGCTGTTTCTGTGTCTGTGGCTTTTTAATCTTAACGAGCTATCTGACTCCGCCCTTGACCACACCCCTCTCAGGAAATGGATGTAACACTCCTGATGTTACAATGTTACGGACACTTTTATCGAGTGTTAAGGATCTAGATGGGATCCGAACCATCAATCTCCCAGATCAAAGTCAGCAGAGTAACCCACTGAGCTATCCAGCATCTCAGCTGGCAGCTGGCAGCGAGGAAGATCAGGAGAGGAGGGCCAACCAGACCTGTGGGCGGTGCTTACTCCCCACATGAGGTCATGAGGGGAAACCCTTTAATAGGTTAAATAAATAAATATCAATTTAACTAATAAGTGCTGTAAGTGATCAGAAAATCAGTCTCAGGTGTTTCATTAATTGGTTTTAGGCAAAAGGTGCATAAATGTAAAACACTTTAATACACTATCAATACTTACATATATATATATATATATATACAGTGCTTAACAAATTTATTAGACCACATCTCATAAAAAGGAGAAAACATTAATATCTTAGAAATCTTTCATAAACTTGTTTAAAACTAAAAACTAAAAATAAAAACATTTTACCATTTTGAACAGGAATGAGGAATTTCAAACTGAATTCACCTTTTTAATACCCAAATTTGAGCCAGCTCACTGGGATTCTCTGAGAAGCCAGAAACTAATCAAGCATAACATTCAACCACTAAAACAAATTTTTCTGTTCAGGAATGAAAGTAAATAACTATAATCTGACATATTAATCAAGAAATATTAATGTGCTTTACTATTTTTTCAGTTTTTTTGTAAATCAGTAAATTTGAAAACTCATGGATAACAATAATAATTATATTTTAGCATTAAAAATATCATTTGGGTTAAAAAGCTTCTACATATTGGTGCATTAACCATTGCAGAAACATAAAAACATTTCTGCAACACACCACTCAAAGTTAAGGTGAGCCTGGAAACAGGACGTACATCGGATATAGAAGATAAGACCGTCTTACTTAACTGGTCTTAAACCTGGAGTCTGTCATTTTATTTGTGTCAGTTATGTCAGGCCCCTTAAGCTGGCAGAGTTATACTTCCTGCTCAGAAAATATGACTGTCTCAGGTTGCTATAGTTACTCCTAACAGAGTACCGGCTAACAGCTGCTGCGCATTAATTTGGAACAGTGTAATGACTTTTTGACCTGAACTACTTGTGAAGTTTAAACGGTGTCCATATATCAGAAGTCAGTGGATACCAATGGAATTTCCAGAGCCAATCAGAATCAAGTATTCACCATAGTATAAATATATATATACACACAGTGGAGAAATATGGAATGTCCAACAGTCCAACAACATTTAAGTCTCTTTGGCAAAAACTAAACTCACTTGTCACCTATTTCTATCACCACAGAGCTATTTTAGCCAGTCCTAGTCTCGTCTTCCTCATGAAAAAAGGTCGTCCTCTAACATTTTAGTCATTGTTTTTGTTAACAAAATAAAGCTGCAATAGAGTCTCATGCTGTGCTGATTTGTCAATCACAGGTTGCCTTGCAGCAGAAAGAATCAGAGTCAACCCAGAAAGCTGAGAGAGAAGTTTCCAGGATGGTGGTTGTCATGATTATTGCATATATTTTCTGCTGGGGACCTTACACCTTCATGGCTTGCTATGCTGCAGCTAACCCTGGACAGTCTTTCCATCCTCTGGCTGCATCCATGCCTGCATATTTTGCTAAGAGTGCGACCATCTACAACCCAATTATCTATGTCTTCATGAACCGGCAGGTGGGCAGAGAAGAAATTCACACGGCTGTACTAAACAAATTTCAGTCATATTTGATGCCCATCGTTTGTCTGTTTTAAATGCTGTATCATTTTATGTCTTTCAGTTCCGTGAATGCATTATGAAACTTTTTGGCAAAGAAGTTGAAGAAGCCTCTGAAGTTTCATCATCATCAAAGACAGAAGTCTCATCTGTTGCTCCTGCTTAAACCTCCATGTTCACTTTTTTGGAAAAAAAAAAAACTGAAATTTGTACAGTTAATGTTTCTTGTATCTATTCTCTCTTTATCCACTTTTTTTTAGCAAAATTGTAGGATTCTTGCAAATACGAAAATGGAAAAAAAAAAAACAAAACAAAACACTAGCCAATAAATGCAAAGCAAATTCAAAAAGGGTTTCCATCTCATAGTTCTTGTGTGTGATGTTCACCACAGTCTCTTTCAATTCTATCTACAACATCACCAAAATCACCTCAGCATCTTTTTGACCCTTTATTTGTTTTAAACGTGTAAAAACCTACTGACAGATGTAAAGGGTGACCAATAGCACTGAAATCATTAAATATGGAGAAGGTGGTTTTATGCCCAGTGCCAGTGAAAGAAAACACTGTTAAAGTCAACTTCATAGAAAGTAAAGTAAAATAAACATTAAAAACTAGAAAAGCACTCGGAGAGTGCAGACCTCTGCCATTAGCCCTATCTCCCAGTAATAAAGAATCCTTTAAAAAATTCCTGGATCCAGACGGTGATCCGGATCATTCTCAAAATCTCATCAGTTCTCCCTTATGCCATTTCTGACATTTCCTGAAAATTTCATTAAAATCTGACCATAACTTTTTGAGTTTTGTTGCTAACAAACTAAAAACTAACTAACAAACCCTGCCAATCACATAACCTCCTTGGCAGAGGTTATAAGAATATTTTCCTGGAGCCCAGTTTCACCAATATTACAGTTATTATTTGTACAGAATGAGAACTAGGGCTGAACGATACATTGTTTGTGCGCATGTGCAACAGTCACATTGCAGGACATGCAATGCTAGTCACACAGAAAGCACTTCTTCGCTTCTGTGTTATTTGGTTGGAACAAAATTTGCAAGATTCTTTTGCTTTAGTTTGAAATTAGCAGTCAGAAAACTAAGAAGTGCCTATCCATGAGGCTACAGGTGATGCTGCTGCTGTCACAGATACACCAGCATGACCCTTGAGGCAGACACCCAAATATACCAGGCTGGTAAGTGAGTGTATTCCTGCTATCAGCAGCACCTAGTCCCAGTTCACATCCCAGCCAGCATGTCCATGTGGGCTCCATGGGTTATATGTGGGTTACAATATGGGTTCCATGTGGTTTTGTCCATGAGTTTCATGGTGGCCCCAGCTGTGATTGCCCATGTCAACTGCAAGTGTGCATCAGCCCATATGAGTCCCATATAGGCTCGATCTCTAGACATCTAAGATACACTATATTGCCAAAAGTATTCACTCACCCTTCTGAATAAGTGAAATCAGGTGTTCCAATCACTTCCATGGCCACAGGTGTATAAAATCAAGCGCCTAGGCATGCAGACTGTTTCTGCAAACATTTGTGAAAGAATGGGTCGCTCTCAGGAGCTCAGTGAATTCCAGCGTGGTACTGTGATAGGATGCCACTTGTGCAACAATTCCAGTTGTGAAATTTCCTGGCTCCTAAATATTCCACAGTCAACTGTCAGTGGTATTATAACAAAATGGAAGTGATTGGGAACGACAGCAACTCAGCCACAAAGTGGTAGACCACGTAAAATGATGGAGCGGGGTCAGCAGATGCTGAGGCGCATAGTGCGCAGAGGTTGCAAACTTTCTGCAGAGTCAGTCGCTACAGACCTCCAAACTTCATGTGGCCTTCAGATTAGCTCAAGAACAGTGTGTAGAGAGCTTCATGGAATGGCCAAGCAGCTGCATCCAAGCCATACATCACCAAATACAATGCAAAGCGTCAGATGCAGTGGTGTACAGCATGCCGCCACTGGACTCTAGAGCAGTGGAGACGTGTTCTCTGGAGTCATGAATCGAGCTTCCCCATCTGGCAATCTGATGGACGAGTTTGGGTTTGGCGGTTGCTGGGAGAACAGTACTTGTCAGACTGCATTGTGCTAAGTGTAAAGTTTGGTGGAGGGGGGATTACGGTGTGGGGTTGTTTTTCAGGAGCTGGGCTTGGCCCCTGAGTTCCAGTGAAAGGAACTCTGAATGCTTCAGCATACCAAGAGATTTTGGACAATTCCATGCTCCCAACTTTGTGGGAACAGTTTGGGGATGGCCCCTTCCTGCTCCAACATGACTGTGCACCAGTGCACAAAGCAAGGTCCATAAAGACATGGATGAGAGAGTTTGGTGTGGATGAACTTGACTGGCCTGCACAGAGTCCTGACCTCAACCCCATAGAACACCATTGGGATGAATTAGAGTGGAGACTGAGGGCCAGACCTTCTCGTTCAACATCAGTGTGTGACCTCACAAATGTGCTTCTGGAAGAATGGTCAGAAATTCCCATAAACACACTCCTAAACCTTGGAAAGCTTTTCCAGAAGAGCTGAAGCTGTTATAACTGTAAAGGGTGGACCGACGTCATATTAAACCCTATGGATTAAGAATGGAATGTCACTTAAGTACATATGCTAGTCAAGGCAGGTGAGCGAATACTTTTGGCAATATAGTGTAGATCCTACTTGTAGTAAACTCGGGCAATCGCAAGGACCTCTAGATGGGGCATATATGCATCTCTCATGGGCTGATCCACACTTGCAGTTGACATGGACAATCACAGGTGGGGCCACCATGGAACCCAAGGACAAATACACATGGGACCCATATTGTAGCCCACGTATAACCCCTGTGGGGCCCACAGTGACATGCGGCTGGGTATTATATGGTCCACTTTAACTAGTGAGTTAACCACACAGGCTAATGATGAAATGGTTGAATGTGTAAGTTACATAAATGTGCAACAAGTTTATTTTTAGGGTTTATGGAGAAATAAGTCACTCCATCCATCTGCTTTCTCTCTCCTTTTCCTCCATGTCTCTCAGTGTGTCAGAGCAAGGATTTATGAGTCAAAGGGATTTTTAAAATCTGAAAAAGACTTTAAGAGTAACTAAACCCTCAGACCACATTTTACCACTTTAAAGACTATCCATATGGGGTTTTAGTATTATAGTCCACCAGTTAGGATCTAAATCATGTCATTTTAGCACAAAGTGTTTAGATTCTACATTTTGCCTGTAAAATGTGTATAGTGACTGCCTTCTACAGGTTGAAACCATCTACTGCTGCTGAATTCTATTAAAAAATCTGTATGTGGCTGATCTGGTGCTAACTGCCAAAGCAACATGGGGCCAAACTGTCATCACCACAGAGTTCAACACCAACTATTAACATCACTCCTACAATTACAGCTGATATTCACCGTTCCACTGTAGAGATGTCCCTGTTACACTCTAAGATTGTGGGTTTTGCAGTACTGTTGCCTGATGTTTAAAGAGGTAAACATAAGTTAAGTGTGGCAAAAATGGCCAAAAAGCAGCAAAAAAGGGGCAAAAATGAGGAGGAGGAAAAGGAACAGAAACAGTCAGGAAGAGGCAAAATGTGTGAGAAGTGACAAAAAATGAGTTACAGGTGGCAAAAATGGTTAAAAGTGGCAAAAACGTAGCAAAAAATCAGTAAAAAGTGACTAAAATGGGCAAAAAAAAGCTTTAAAAAGATGGCAAAATGGGGGAAAATTGACATTTAATGCAAAAGGCAGCTTATATGGACGAAAAGTGGCAGAAATGGAATAAAGAGGTAAAAATAGCAAATAGGAAAAGCAGGAGAAAAGTGGCAAAAATAGGTAAACAGTGGAAAATAGAAGTTGCAAAAATGGGCTAAAAGCAGCAAGAAAAAAGTCACAAAGATGGGTGAAATGGGGCAAAAATGTGGAGAAAAAGTAGGAAAAACAGGCAGAAACAGGCAAAATGTGTGAGAAGTGACAGCAAAAGGGAGATCCAGGGGGTAAACATGGTCAAAAGTGGCAAAAAACTCAGTTAAAAGTGACTAAAACAGGCAGAGAAGCAACATAAAGATGGCAAAAATGAGCAAAAAGCTGTGAAAAGGTGGCAAAACTTGTGGCCATTAAAAGATGGCATTCAATGGTAAAAGTCATCTTATATGGGCGAAAAGTGGCTAAGAATGGCAAATTAAGGAGAAAAAATAGAAAAAAGCAGGAAAAAAGTGGCAAAAATGGGCTAAAAGAGTTGGCAAAAATGAGCTTAAAGCAGCAGAAATTGATTTAAATTGGCCAATTAAAGCATACTGTACAAGTGTAGGAAACAAACTGATTACTGTGACTTGCAATGTATAATTTCTGAAGTCAAAGTTTCCTTTTTTAAGGTTTTCTAGGGGAATAATATTTCAAACTAGTGCTGCAAGCAGCACTGAAGGGCCCTCGCACCCCGGTGCACGTCTGGGTGTGGCGCCACCCCCAGTGTGCAGTAATAGTGGGGTGTTAGAAAACCCGTAAAGTGAGCTGTAGCACAGCAGAGAGACCATGTAAGACAGTCTTTTGAGCATGGTCCCTTATAGAAAAAATAAGCACAGTGGACTCCGTTTATGAGGTAGTACTGCCCTTTAACAGTAGCTGGCAGAGTGACAAAGGTGTATGCTGATATGTAGAAGTGATCACGGAAGAACCATTTACCAGGTGAAACTGAGAAAAGAGTACACATTTTATGTCCAAGGTGCTTCTCGCATTTCACAGAAGGGGACGCTACAGCAAAATCATGAAAAATCAGAGAATGATAGGTTCAACACACGAAGAGGAATACAGAAATGACCCATTTGCGTCACTTCCTGTTGGCAGTAGAGGGCGTGATGATGAGCTGTTTTCATGTAGGTGTGTTCAGTGTGATACTGTTGTGTTGCCATAAAACTCTGAAGACTACAGATTGATGTCCCTCAGAGCTACATCAGTTTTCAGTGAATCATTTTCTAGACAGAGGCCTTAGTTTGAAATTCAGGCGGAGCTGTTGGACTTCCTGTTGGGATTTTGGCATGGGACCAAGAGGCTTTTTTGTGGGTCTGATTATGACCTATATTCACACTGAAATTCATAAGCCTTGGTAAAACAAGGTAAAGGGGGCTGATTTTTAAAAATATTGTAGGGGCGCCACTGAGCTACTAAGCCATGCCCAGTTACAAAACCAGTGCAGGTCATCTCCTTTTACCAATGGAATTTTTTCTACCAAGTTTGTTAATTGTACAAGTATGATTAGCCCCTGAAAAATTACTTCCTGTTTCATGGCAGCAACAAATCACCATGGCAACCTCATCACAGGCAGATCGTTAAACTTGGCAGTGATGATTCCCCTAATATTTAAAACAAATTGAAAACACTACTTCATGCTGCCACTTGGAGGTGTTACATTTTAGATAAAAATGTTCCCAGGGTAATTTGTTTACGAATATATTTCCAATAAGCACACAAAATCTGATTCGGTTACAACAATGTGCAGGTGAGTAATAAGAGTTTGAGTTGTTCTGGCGGGACAGCACTGCTAAAATCATAATTTAACGTCTATGCCACTCCCCCGCACATCAATGAAAATTCACAGAAATTGAGTGCTGGCATGTTTATATGTTCAGGCATGCTCTAACAGCAAAACTGATAAATTTAGATCTGTTTTAGCCAAAGTATGTTTCCATTACAGCAAAATCCTGTGTTTTGGAAAGATGGCCAACTTTGAGGAGCCACCATGGTCACGTCTTTTGACTAATTAGAAAGTTGTGAATATCTTTTGACCCGTGCTATCCTGTGCTGTGTTTGACTAAAATAAAAACCAAAATGGACGATTTCCTATTTGATTTACGATATGGGTCCAAGAGACTTCTGACATGGCACATATGCCCACAAATGTTTGAAATCCTAGGCTGAACCTGTTGGGTGGCTGATTTTTTTGAAAGTTGTAGGGGATTCCATTGAGCCAATAGGCCACGCCCACCATCAAACATCATATCAATTATCTCAGCATGCTAATGAGAATTTTTTTGCCAAGTTTTATTGCTTTAACACATATCACGTATGATTTTGATGCATGGATTTAATCAGGACCAATGTGTGATAATCCTTGGGTTGTCTAGTTTCAGTAAAAAAAAATGTGCAAAGTGTCCGGGAGTGAAAAAGGGCAAAAAAAACCCCACCAAATTTTGACTTTTCAGCATCTGTGGTTCAGCTCCTGTACGCTTTAGAGGATGGTCATAATGTATTTTTTTCTCATCTCATCATGAGACATATGTGTACTGATTTTTGTTTTTGTTGCTTCTGGCAGACAGGAGCCACATGCAAAGCATTTTTACAAATTTGATATACAGCACTTAAAAACCTTTTCTCTTTCAAATAGTGAAATTTATTCGAGAAAATGAAACATTGGTTTACAGTATAGTACATCCACCTTTTGAGGTTCAGTTTTAGTGAAAAGACGTGGTAAAAAATAAAACATAATAGACAAGGCACTTGTGTTGATTCATTTCCAAATGCAAAAAGATCACGATGAAGTTCTAAACAGTGAGGACATTTTTGTCCCTTGTTTTCTTGAATTTGGGGAGCATTTTTGTAATTTTTGGAAATTTAGAAATACATTTTTGGGAAAATCTGCATTGAAATTGAATTTACGTGGAATTTTTTTTCTGTGTGTGTGTGTGTGTGTGTGTGTGGGGGGGGGGGTACGTATTAAACATCCTACAATTTAAAAAAAAACACTTTGGGGGTGCTTCTTAAGGGATGCTTTGAATATATAATAATTTCTTTTTAAAGATTTATTTTTGCACTATTTATTTATTTATTTATTTATTATTTATTTACAGCAGGCGGAATCAGGAACATGGCTGAGAAAGCAGGAGATGGACATGTGACTGAGTGCCACAGGGCAGATTCAAGTATGGGCAGACCGTGTCCATGGGGCGCACCTTCAACCAATTGGCCACCTGCACTTGATCTGCTGGAATTATCACAGGAATTTGAGCTGATTTCTTTGAATCCTGTCTCTGTCACCAACACCATTCCTGACTGACTGAAGACCCCTAAGAACTGACCAACATCTGCTCTAACACTGATCCAGTGCTGTATTTTCTGCAGAAACAGGACCTCCAGGAGATTTGTGGACATCATTTTAGGTAAAAAAAAAACAAACAAACAAACAAAAAAACACCTGCTGTTCAGAGACAGGGCTGAGCTTTTGACCTTTTCAGGTCCTACTGATCCCAAGTAAGTAGATTAGACTTAAGATGCATTCCAAACAAAGGCTCAGGTCAACAGGGGTTAATATTTTGAAATAGGCTTTTTTCATTGGATAATGGGGAAGAATGGTACTTTAACTCTTTAAAGCCAGCAGGTGGTGCTAAAGCTCTTTAAAAGAAAAACACAGGACACTTCCATTGTTCACAATGGAATTAGAGAAGAGACACATGGAATATGTTTATGTCTTTGTGTTCCTTTACAGATGTTTGTGATTCATTTTGGACTAAACATGGTGAAGGACATTCCATGTGGCAATCTTTAACAGACTGTCTTTTATTATTTTCAGCTTCACTTTTTCATGCACTGCCTACAGATTGAGTTTCCCAATCACCATGAGTACCATGCACTCCAGCTTTTACACTGCAGGGACTACTTTCAACACCAAAGATCTCACTGACTTTATTTTTAAGGAGAGTGATTGTAAAGGAAATGAACCAGAGCATTCTCTGGATGGTTGTTCATGGCAGGGACATAAGGGAAGAGCGCTTGTTGTTAAATCCCTGCATTCCAGACCTGGATTGCCTTTCCTCCAGCCAACTGGAAAGATTGTTATCCTTGTCGGTGAAGATTTTAACTCTTGCAAGCTTGAATTATCTGTTCTGAACTCCAGCAGACTCTAGTTACACTCACTGACCGCGTCATCGGGGTGTACAGCCAATCACATGGTAGTAACCAGGGCATTTAGGTATGTAGACATGGTCATGTGCTGAAGTTCAAACGGAGCATCAGAATGGGGGAGAAAGGTACGGTGGCCTGGAAGTGAGACTCAAAATAACAAAGTCTGACATACTTTTGCAAAGCTTGAAACAAATTTACATTAACAAAAACATTTTTACATTTCATTAAACAAGTAAACATTAGCAACACACTTGTACAAATGATGCAAATACAAGTTAAATAAAAAAAAACAGTTTACAAAGGTCCAATACAGACACTGCAAAGTCTGAAACACTTTTACAAAACTAAACAGAGTTACAAAGTTTGATCCAACAAAACTATCTGAACACTTCTACCAGGCTTGAAACAAATCTGAATTAGAGCGTTTTTACATTTCATTAAACAAATTTACATAAGCAAAACGATTTTATAAATGATAAAACAAATTGAAATTTTATAAAACAAATTTACAAAAGTTGAAAAAATAATCTTACAAGTCTGAAATGCCTTTACAAAACTTGAAAGAATTTTACAGAGTTGAATACAAAATTACAAGTCTGAAACTCTTTTGCAAAAGTTGAACCATATTTACAAAGTTTGAAAAAAATAAATCAGATCTGAAACACTTTTACTTTTACTTTTTACTTTTTACTTTTACGTGAAACTTGAAACAATTTTACAAAGTTTGATACAAAATTATAAAGTCTGAAACTCTTTTACCAAACCAAAACAAATTTACAAAGTTTGATCCAAATGAAAAGTCTGAAACACTTTCACAAGGCTTGTAACAAATCTGAATAATGCAGCATATTTTTACATTTAATTAAACAAATTTACATAAACAAAACATTTTTACAAATGATAAAAACCAAATGGACATTTTATTAAACAAATTTACAAAAAGTGCAAATAAATTACAAAGTCTGAAACATCTTTACAAAACTTGAAAGAATTTTAAAAACTTTTATACAAAATTACAAAGTCTGACACTCTTACAAAATTGAAACAAATCTACAAAGTTCAATACACAAGAAAAGATCTGAGACACTTTTAAAAAACTTGAAACAAATTTACAAAAAACTTCAATACAGAATAACAAAGTCTGAAACACTTTGATCTTGGTTTGCCTTTGGCTTTGAGAACATTCCCTTTCTGTTAGATGCCATTGTTTGTAAATGTGTTTCAGATTTTGTTATTTGGTTATTGACCTTTGTAAATTTGTTAATTAAAAAATGCATTTGTAAAAGTTTTTCACCAATGTGATATTTTTGATGAAATGTAAATATGTTTTGGTTTATGTACAATTGTTTCACGTTTTGTAAAAGTGTTTCAGAAGCTGTGATTTTGTATAAAATGTTTGTAAATTTGTTTCACGTTTTGTAAATGTGTTTCAGACTTTATTTTGTATAAAATGTTTGTAAATTTGTTTCAAGCTTTGTAAAAGTGTTTCAGAACTTTTTATTTGGCTATTGAATTTTGTAAATTTGTTAGGGTCATTTTAAAAGAAAAACGTTTGTAAAAGTGTTTTACCAAAGTAAATTTCTGTAATGTTTTGGTTTATGTAAATTTGTTTCAAATTTTGTAAAAATGTTTCAGACTTTGTAATTTTGTGTTTTTAAATGTTGTGGTAAAAAAAATGTCATTTTTTTGAGTGTTTTGTCAGTGTAAATTTTTTTTATGAAATGTAAAAATGTTTTGGTCAGGGCAGATTTGTTCAAGTGTTTCAGAATTTTTATTTTCTGTTATGCTTCCAGGCCACCGTAGAAAGGTGATTTTAATGGCTTTGGTTGCTGCCATGTGATTATAATTCAACATTTACAGTGATGAGCAGGTATACCTACTAAAGTGGCAGGCCAATATATTTGCTAGGTATTGAGACAATGATATCACAAAAAGAGGTCAGTTTCTTCCTTTTTATTTAAAAATCAAGACATTATTACAGAACCACACGTTTCCAACAGCTTCTTTGTGAAAATATCAACAGCAACAACATGACACAGTATGGCTGGCACTTAAAATAAATGAGGCACCAGATCAATTTGCCGCCTTTCCTCTGCAAGCTCAGCTCATGCAGGGGAACATTTCAGTGCAGACTGGAGGCAAAGAAATATCTGGGGATGTGAGGAGGAGTGAAGAAGTGAGAAAGAACTGTTAAGGAAGCTTGTGCAGAGATCTTTTTCTTTAAACATTAAAGATAATGCAAGAAAACACAAGTGGATCATAGCCAAACCAATACTGGCAAAAGAAGGTGTAAAGAGGGTCATACTTAATATAAGCATGTTGTCTGCTGTGCCAACTATTGTTTGCATAAATAGAAATAAGGCACATACTGAGATTGTAACTTGGACTAATCATTGGGGGTTTTAAAGCTGAGCTCCCACGTTGTGACAACAGTTGTTCCCTGGGTAGATTAAGAGTTTAAAAAACAAAAGGTAAGCTCAGATACTCAGAATATGTTGGAATGTGCTCTGGAGGTAACAGTCAGACCCTAAAGACAGTCTCACACATGTACAGTTTCCTGCCATAGTTTCACAAATAACAAAGCTATTCAACACGACTGACCACATTAACATTATAGCTCATCACGCATCTTATCTCCTTTAGGCCTAACTACTCTGCCAATGTACATGATGGACTTGGTCTTGTTGTCCCTGACGAGGAAAATGAATGGATGGTCGGCATAGAAAAGTTTAGGGTTCCTCAGTTTCTCAGAGCCAAAGATGCTGGTGTCAAACTGGTTTCCTGCCACGTCCAGCTCAAAGGCAGATGCGTGGAAGACGTTGGAGAGGTAGAGGTCCTTCTTTCCGGAGATGTTGGACAGGTCAGCTTTGGCTTTGTCCACGGCTTCAGTCAGGCCAAGGTCGGCAAGATGTTTCTAGAAGAGAGAGAGAATTGCTCAGGTTATTATGCTGCTCTCAATCTAAAGACGACTGCACTTCACATTTGTATGCAGATGACGGTATGCTTCTACCACATTCAAAGGTGAACTGTCAAAAGAGAGAAAGACAGATCTAAGGAAGGAAGAAAGGAAAGGTGGGAGGAAGGGAAAGAACAAAAATAGAGAGGAAGTTAAGTTGGAGTTAAAGGAAGGAAGGCAGGAATAGTGGGTGAAAAGAAGAGGGGAAGAATGCAAAAAAAGGAAGGACAAAAAAACAAAAGAAGGAAGGAGGGAAGAGTGGGTGGAAAAAAGGAGAGGGAGGAAGGAAAGAGGTTGATAGAAGAAAGAAACAAAGTAGGAAGGAACAGTGGAAGGAAGGAAGGAAGGAAGAAAGGAAGGAAAGAGAAAAAAATTAAATCAAGGAAGGAATAAACAATGGGAGGAACAAAAAGAGGAAGGAAGACTGGGTGGGAAAAGGAGAGGAAGGAAGGGGGAGGTAGGGAGGAAAGGCAATAGAAGAAAGAAAGAAAGAAAGAAAGAAAGAAAGAAAAAAGAAAGAAAGAAAGAAAGAGAAAGAAACAAAGGGAGGAACAAAAGGAGGAAGGGAGATGGAAGGAAGGAACGACAAAGACATAAAGACAAGAAAAAAGGAACAGAGTGAAGAAGGCGAGGAAGGTAGGAGAAAGAAATGAAGGGAAGAACGATGGGAGGAAGAAAGGGAGGAATCGTAAGTGAAAAGACTGGCAAAAGGAAGGAAATAGGAGATTAAAGTAGAAGGAGAGAAAAAAGTAAGGAACGCTGGGAGTAGGGAAGAGAGGGAGAATTAAGGAAGGAAAGAGGGAAGGAGAGGAGGGAGGATTGCAGAAAGTAAGGGAGAGAAAAAGTAACAAATAAAAAAGAAATACACCTCAAATTATAGAACATTTATTTCATTCAACTGCTGTTCTTTACCTGCAGGTTGTGGCTGACTTCCACTGAGATTTTGGGGAGGGAAATGGCCACGGCTCTGTTCTCCAGCTTGCTGATCCAGGTGTCCACCTGAGCTCTGGTCAGGAGTTTCTCCAGGCGTTCCAGGGGCTCCAGGTGGTACGTCATGATGAAGATCATGGAGGCCTGCTTCTGTCCCAGAGGCATGTCCAACACAAAGAGTCTGTTCTCTGTGTCCTCGTAGAAGTTATACAGACCTGCAGAGAGCATACCAAATCAGAGGAGGACCATTGTCATGGACTGTAATTGACACATGGATCGTGCTGATCAAATGAAACTGTATAGCCTGAAGCTTTACAGCACAAAGAAGGTTTTGCATTGTACAAAAAACTTCATGGAGCCAGTTTAGAAACTTACCTGTACGATGCATCATGGAAACTGAAACAGTGAAGGAGCGCGTCACCAGGAAACCACGATTGTCAACCATTGTGTCATGGAACTTCTCGTCCCAGTGGGCTGTGGGACCGAACAGAAAGGATTCAGTGAGAATCTCCATGAGTCCCATGTATGATTCAGGCACAACTGAGACCAGAAAAGACGTTTTCTACTCACGCTTGAAAAACATGGCGTTGACGATCATGGCTCCATCAGGGTTCTGCACATCCTTGGTGATCTCGGGCAGCTTGCCACCGGTTGACTTGGCCGCCCACTCGTTGATGGAGTTCACAGCACTCCTCTTGTCCCTGAAGTTGATTTTTGAGTGGTCATAGTTGTAGTGTTTCTTGCTGTTTTTCACAAACTCATCAGCAAAAGAGACGGAGCTGGGCCCGTAGAGGCGGTTGTTGATCTTCCAGGTTGTGTTGCGTGTCTTTGCATCACTCACCTGGAAAGAAGATTGTCATGAGTTGAGAAGTATCTATAAAGACCTGAGAGTTTAAGACTAGGCAGGGATGTTCAAATGCAGTTAGTTTCTGTCGCTCTTACCTCTGAGAGCAGCTCGGACAAGCCTGCATGAAGATGCTCATCCCTGAGTGTGTCCGCCTTGAGGACAGTTTTGACCTGGGAGGCTGTCGACGACTTCCCTCCAAGAGCAACCATCCCCAGAGAGGACGCCACCACCACCGGAGAGATGAGGATGTTCTCCGTGTCTTTGTCCTTCGCCATGTTGTGGTACAGGCTAAATCAAAATCACATGGTTAGTTTGCTTCTATTTCCAAAGTCTTATAAACATCATATCTTTACTAGCATTATTACCATGAGCAGTTTTACTGTTATGCAAAGGCTGGCAGGTAATTTTCAGGGGCTCTGGGCAACAAGAGGCCTCTAAAATTACTTTAAATGATTAAGATGTGCATGCTATATGTAAATAAGGGGCTGTCATAATAAAGTCTGATGATCTAAAACAGTGGTTCCCAACCTGGGGTCTGGGCACTCCTTGGGGGCAAGGTGGCAAAGATCTCAGGGGGACCCTGTCTGCTCTGATGTCAAAATTAGATATACATATAGATCTTTTTAAATAAAGATAAGAAACATAATGAATGATAGTGTATTAGAGACAATATAAAAGATTTTTAAAAAGACAATCTGGTCATTTTTTAGCAGAAAAGTTAAAAAAAAAAGAAAAAAAAGATGATTTGGTCATGTATTTACAAGAAAGCAAACTTGGAATTTCTGAGTTTAAAAAGCTGGAAATTTCCAAGGAAAAAAAAAAGAAATTTCCAAGTTTTAAAAGTCTTAAATTCCAACATAGAAACTCAAAAATTACACATTTCCAAAATTGTACATTTACAATAATGTAAAGTTTAAAAAAATACAGGAAACCACACTGAAAACAGTGGCTGGTCTTTTGACTTTATAATCTAAATTTGGTTCACAAAAAACTTTGGTTCACATTGACGATGTTTTAGGTCAAAAATTTCTTTTTTTTTCTCCCAAATTAATGACTTTTCAATGTGACTATTTTAGTTTTTTCCTCGTCTTTCAATAAACACTGGTGAGTCCTTTTTCCAAGTGGGACTTTCCTTTTCTTAGATATGGGGGGGGGGGGGGCACTACAAGGAAAAAAGGTTGGGAAGGTTTAGCCCCAACAGCAAAAAGCCCAAAAATGTCCTCATGTCAAGCAAATTGTACTTAGATAGACGCCTATAGCATACCGAAACAATGAATATGTGGATTACTGTGTGGTTAAATGGCATGCAATTAATTGAAATCCAAGATTTGTGGCAGGACAAAGAATATTACATCAGCAAGTATATGTTTTGTTTTTTGTAGTCACACCTGGCCTAGAGACATGTATAAGTGTTTAAATGTGGTAAGACTGAGGTACAATGCTCCCCTAAGAGGTCAAGAACAAGGGCCGTTGATCATCAAATTTGGGTAATTTCCTGTGCTTCTCTGGCTTTGTTACCCATAAGAGATGCTTCAAAATATTTTGTTCATTCACTACAATTGCTCTAGATGTGGGAAGGCCTCATTGGTCTAAGCCTGGGGCCCCATCTGACCAAAGCCACCATTGATTTGAATATATACTCTTAATTAACACTGTTAATTTCATACCTGAAGGCCAGATTGGCGCTGTTATCTGCCAGCGTGGTTGCATGGCTGCTCAACTTCTTTTCCTCTGCAGAGGCCAGGAGGGCCAGCAGACAAAGAGCGACAATGTTTGTCATCCACATCCTGTCTGTCTCCAAAAGCAGCTGTAGCAGCCTGTGGAAAGTGGACAAAAGACAACGAAAGAGTTAAATTATCTTTATATGAGATCAATACATTAAAAAAATTAAGAAATGTTCACCGAGTTTAAAGAGTAAGAGGTACGTGTCTTCAAATTTAGTTTGTGAAACTTTTCTTAAAGACTTTAATGGTGATATTCTCAGAGAGAAAAAACTAGAACATGAGCTAAGGCTGGGATGTGGTGTTGGCAGGCCAGGATTGGCCCAGCCCACACAGAGGCTTGAGAGAGCCTCCAGTCTGAGGCAGACATGTTCCTCGCCACGTCAGCACCATCAAAGCCTACAGCTGGAGCTGTAAAATCAAAAAAATCAGTGCATGCCTACAGGTCTTATAGCCAATCCCGGCTGTAATAACCAGCTGCATAATGTTTCTTTTGACTCTCCTTAGGGCAGAGGCATGTCTGCATTTGTTGGCAGTTTTACCATTAGACAAAGGACGGCAATTACCTGGGGCCTTGTGCATCAAGATGCCACAAGGCATAGGCAGAGACGAGCATCAAATGTGAGGTATAATGAGCCCAGAGTGCATAAAATAGCATCAAAATAGAGTTTGAAGTCCAAAAGCTCACTGGGAGGGACCCCTGGGCCCACTCCTGATTCCGAGCCCCACAAAACACCCCACAATGTCTTCTTACAAAACAAACAGAGCAAGTTAGATCTACTCAGAAGCATCAATTCCATTGAATCGTGGATTTCTGCAGAGGTTTGTTGCAGAAGAACTGGTATCACCCCATGTCGTCCACTTACAGTTTTATTTCAATGAAGTCACATTTTGCTTCAAGAACTGCTAAGATGTTGAGGCTGAGTTTTCACAGAAGATCAAGTACTACTGGCTCACATTTCAGCTGCTTTTACCAAGGCCTCCTAATGATTAAACCCCCTGGTCTACATTCTTTTTTAGTATTTTGCACTTTTTCACACAGTACAAAGGACTTTCCATCATGTTCGTATACCTTGAGATGTTTTCATGTCTGGGATTTTCATTCTGAAAGAAAAGAAATGTATGTAGTAATCTCCATCGAGCAGACAGTAAAACATTACACAGGCTCTGGTGGAGACATATGAACTGACTTTAAAGAGTTGGAATGCAGTATTAAAAAACCCCCATCAATTTGAAAGTGAATGCAATCTTTAAATCCTGCTTTGAATGAAACTAGAGATCAGATTAACCGTCAGAGACACGGTAGAAAGTTAAGAAAATTCTGCACTGTAACTTTAAACCACCAAATCAAAGCAGCTCATTCAGCCTGATGCATTCCTGAAAACAAAAGAGCCTTACCTGGCACAGATTCAGTGGCTTTCTCCTCTGAGCGGTGTCCTTTGGATTGGATAGTCTAACTGTAACAAACTCGCCTGCTCTATATATCCTGAGAGAGAACTTTCTGGAAGTGGGAAGGGGATATTCAAATGTAGGTCTCTGTTTTTCCACAGGAAGTTGGGAGTTGGGACGTCCCCCTTTGCAGCCACAGGCTGGAATGAGAGGGGCCGGCTGATGCAAACTCCTTAGCTCTGATCTGAGCTCAGCTTTGAGGCTCTCCCACTGTTGGCTGCAGACTCTTAGAACTGATTCTTTATCAGTCTGAGCTGATTATGTGCAAAAATACTCCCCAGCCTCCATTCAGGTCCTAATGCTGCAATCTTTAACACTGATTTCATCACATTAAAGCTGAAATTGTGATTGATTCTTGTGCATTGAGAGTGTTGCATGTCTGTGCTGTATTTGCTGCAGTTTAAACTACTCAGAGGCATCAGTGAGTTGACATGTTGTTTGCAGATGTTTAGGCTGGAAATCTGCATTTTTGTTGATCTAGTTGCACAGATGTCTGATTTCAAACTTCCAGAAACTTCCAGAAGTTTTATAGTGTTGGATTCATGCCTAAAGGAGTCTGTGAGATCTCCAGCCCAGCCCCCACAGTGCCACGTCTGCTCAGCTGATTGCAGGGTAGTTAAGACATGGGGGGAGCACCACTATCGTAAAAAGTGCAGTGTGTTGACCAGAATCAGCAAAAATAGCTCCCAAGATCAAGCAAGACATTAAATGAATGACTTATCATTGTACATTTGTAAAACTAGTAGGTTTAAGTCTGAAACAAACAAACTGAAGCATGTTTTCCACCTTCTAATCCCCAAATTCCTCCTCTGTTGCAGCCAACTCATTCATTCTCTTCAGCGCTTTGCAGAAAACAGAATCCAAAAAGTTTAACAGAGGCTTATTAAGGTTAGTAGATTAACAAATACCAACTCCAATCCTCCTGTTGTATCTAAATATTAAAGGGCTTACATTTTAGGATAATTGAGCCCCCTTTTTACACATTTAAAGGTATGACTCAGGCTTGCACCTCCTCCCTTCTCTCCAGGGGATGTTTGTCACTCTGAAAAAGCCCTGGGAGTCATCACAGTTTACTCTGAATTCTTCAGCATGTGTAGACGGAGGCCAGCCTCTGGGTTAAGCAAGTCTGGTCGAATCTCCTCAGACATAATTCCTATTAGAAGTGGCAATCCTTTCTCTGTCTTTCTCGGGGCACAAAAGGCTTGAAAGAACAAAACAGTCATAAAAACGGGTTTACACAGAGGCTAATAAGAGCAGGAAGCCATTAAAGGTGCAGCTTTTTTCTTTATAAAGGAAGGCATCAATTCAAACCAATAAAACAAGAAGCCTAACAGTTAGGATCTACGTTACAAAGTTTTTTTTTTAATTTTCCTGATAAACCCAGAGAATGGGCCCACCCCAGGTGATAACATGCATGCGTGTTGGATCATTAGCATTGATGCTAGCTATCCTTGCTAGGATGAAAAAGCGTGTCGAGCTCGGGTCTGTTGTTGAAGTTATTAATTTGTGCCACTTTCTAACCTTTTTTTCACCACTTTTTCAGCCCATTTTTGCAAGTTTTGTGTGCCACCTCTCATGTTTTTGCCACATTTAGCCACATTTAATCACCTTTTTTTCCCACCCATGTCACTACAAATCCATTTATTTTACTCTTTTACACCACTTTTTATCATATTTCCTGCCATTTTTGCCTTTTTAAAACCATCTTTGCCTCTGTAAACCAATTGTTGCCACTTCCTACCTATTTTGTCGATTTAAACCCATTATTGCATTTTTCTAAACCAATTTTTGCCCTGTTATATTTCACCACCTTTTGTGCTCATGTTGGGGGATTTAAGCTATTTGGACACTCCTCCACCACTTTTTCTGCCCATTTTTGCCTCTGTTAACACATTTTTCCCACTATCAACCAATTTGTGAAACTCTAAACACATTTTTGCCACTATTGACCCAGTTTTTGCCTCTATACACAAATTTTTGCCACTTTCTTCCTATATTCTTGCCTCTCTTAACCATTTTCCCCATTTTTCACCAATTTTTGTCAGTTGAAACCCATTTTTGTTGCTTTTAAACCATTTTTGCCCCCATTGATCATATTTCACATTTTGTGTTCATTGTGAATGAGTCAAGCCATTTGGCCACTTTCCACAACATTTTTTTGCCCATTTTTGCCACTATAAACACATTTTTGCCATTTTTAACCTATTTTTATTCTGTTTTAAGAAAAGGGTTGGTATTTTGAAGAAGGCTAAATATTATGGCATTTATGAATAAACAAGTAAATAAAAGTTGCATTGATAAGAGTGGTTGTTATTCTGGTAAAAAAAAAAAAAAAAAAGAATATTAGAGTTATCACGGCTTAAATATACAATGGATCATGATTTTGCTGACCTCCACATGCCCCCCCCCCCCACACACACACACACACACACAATTTTGCTGGGCCCCCAAAATTTCTCCCCTTTGTCTTCCCTTATGGGCGGCCTTAAGTACCTCTTCTTTAATGTACACTGTGCCCTCCAGGGCCTCTACAAACACATACATAAATGTAAAATACAGCAAGACTCTGGGGTCATTTCCAACCCAGATTCCAAAAAAGTTAGGGCACTGTGTAAAATGTAAATAAAAACAGAATGCAATGATTTGTAAATCTCATTACACCTCGGTTTATTTACAACGGATCATAAAAAACATATCAGATGTTGTTTCTTGCAAAAATGCATTTATGGCAAAATGAGGGAGAAAAGCCGTTAAAGAGTTACCGCTAACCTCTTAGCTCATGGCTAGTATTCCAGCATGCTAGGTGCCATGAAGCTAAGTTTATGAAACAGATATTAACGCAACATAGAAACAACCCGATAAACTTTTTAAGTCAAATGGGTTGTTTTAAAGAAAAAATAAAATATAACATTAACCTCTGCACAAGTTCACACTTGTTTAGCATCTATATTCATGATGCTGATAAAAAAATAAATCTTTCAAAGAATTTTTAAAGTACCTTAAACTCATCAGATAATGATCTCACTCTCAATGAATGCATAGGGATTTGAATGACAAATGAGCAGTACGTTTGCTAAAATACAAACACAGAATCATCAGTATTTTAAAGTGAATGGTAAAAGTTAAGTTGGCATTATCATTTTAACCCCTTAAAGCCTGAAAACACAAATAATAGCCAGAAAATTAAATTTTTTTGGAATTGAAATGTTCATTTAACTTTCTACTGAAATTTTGAAAAATCAGAATTTCCATAAAATTTTACAAATATATTTTTAGTATCTCATTTTAGTCATTAGGTGTTTTTGGTGACTGATAATCCACTTGAGGGCATTTCTATCATTTATCAGATTGTATTCATTAGTTTTTATTTTTGAGTAATTTATGGAGCATATTGATTAGATAGAGGTATCATAAAAGTATGTATCAAATTTGCGACAACAGTCGTTAAGGGGTTAATATTGCTTTAATCCTTGATATGTGAACGCTGTATGATGCCTTTTGTAATGACTAAGTGAAATTCCTACAGTAGCTCAGGTAGGCGCTTCATGGGTGAACTTCGTTCACAAGCGTGAGCTCAGCCTCTCCCATCCTGCCATCTGTGCTTGTTCTCCAAACAGAAAGACAGCAGCCTGTGGCCACCGAAACTTGAGAAGCTGTCTGAATATCTCTCACTCTCTCTGACACTCACTTCCAGATGTATGTGTGTGTGTGTGTGTGTGTGTGCGTGTGTGTGAAAGCCTTCCTTCTGATTTACTTTCCAGATGGTCTGTTTTATTGAAAATAGAGTGCTAAACACTTCCTCAGGATTTAAAGAGACAAACACAATGATATTCTGAGTAGATTTGTTTTTTATATGTTGTGTTATTTGTGATGTTATAAGATGATGTAACAAAGCGCTTCAGCCACGGCTGCAGACCGAGGAACCCCTGAACTACAGGAGGAGGAGCACGGCTGCCAAGTAGACCATGACGCAAGACCCAAGAAGTGTTTCAGCTCTGCTATGTGATGTAACTTCCTCAAGTTTTGTGGCAACCACTGCAGAAAGCAGATAAATCCTATAAATTTCTTTTAATCAGTCGATTTACATTTACATTTAAGAATGCTGACACTGGCTGTGAAAATAAACCAGGATTACACTGTCAGAGTACAAATACTTTACTACTTTTCATGAAGAGGGACTTCCTCCATAAGTGGATATACTTTAAAATGATACTTATGCACCATTAACAAGAATTATCAAGAAACTGCGTTGAATATTTTTGGGCTTTTTTCCCCCCTTAAATTTCACTTGAAATTTTTACTAATCAACTTTATATCAAATATCAGTTATTTCCCAGTTTGATCTGCATTTTCAGACTTTTTTCATTCAAAACATTATTCTCATCATACAACGGTCTGAGTCTTGTGGATAGACAGAATAACACGTTGTTTTGTAAGCCCTCTGTCTTTTTAACCCCTAAATGGCCTCTCAATGCCTTTTGTTTCACTCTTGAAAGTTTTAGTCTAGATTTAGGGGATGAAAACTCAACATCTTAGTTGAAATTTAGAAAACTCTGTACATTACAATCTTTACTTTAAGTGAAAAAAATGATCTTATCTAAATTATCTATTATTATTGAACAAATCTATGGAGCTATTATTGTTGCAAAAGTATTTACAAATACATACAAAGATCTGTGCACAAATCTGCAAATGCATAGGTAGATTTAGAAATACATTTACAAATCCACAAATGTATGTACAGATCTGCAAATGTGTGCAAAGATCTGTAAATGCGTACAAAGATCCACAAATGCATCCACTAATCTGCGAATATGTAGACCAATTTGTAATTGTGGATTGGCTTAATTTTGGTCAGAAAACTCTTTTTTGCTTCAAGTTGTCAAAATCCTCACAAGCCATCAGTTGCAACTGAAATCTGCCTCTCAATCAGCTGTCATACTCACGTGACTGTTGCAACACTTGTACCACGCACGATCCTCAAATGTGTTCTCAGATCTGTAAGCGTAGGGACTAGGTCTGTTTCCCTCAGCGCAGGCTCACAGGCAAGGCTGCCTTCCTCGTTGCATATTCATCACACAGGAGGCAGCAGTTCAGCCTGTGTAAAGGCTGTATGTAGCGTCAACGTGACAGGAGAAATATTGTTGTATTATACTGTTATTCATTTCATTGAAAGAGTGAAGAAAATAATGACTACCTTTTCTCCAAAATCATATCACAGCAGTGGTTAAATTGTCACCTCTGCTAGACACGGGTTTATTGTGCTCTATTTTCAAACAGAAATCACCATTATCACGCTGTATGAGCTGGGTGATGGCTACCAATAAGATCCATAGAATGGTCTGTAACATTTATATTTGTATTAATAACAGGTGAAGGGAAAGATTGCCATTCTTGAGAAGTATGCTAAAAGGCTCTGAACAATGCTGATACATGTAAATCACAGCGTACAGTAGATGGCAAGACTGAGCAGCAGTGAAGCAACACTGTGATCACTCAGTACAATGTTCAATTCTAGCAGTGTCTGGAAAATTTCTTTATCTATTGCACTATTTTATGCACTGCTCAGGAATTTAATCACTCAGACCAGCAAACATGTAGGACTTGAAAATTGGCTTCAATGTGTGATCAAAAAGGACTGACTTAACAAAATATTCATTTCAGTCCATGACAGTTTGCACTAAATAGTCATTTTAATATTTTAAATATTTGCCCTGGCATCACGCTGATGGTTCCATCGGCTGCCCTTAAAATAGAAAATCGCTCTGCAGTCCCACGAGTAAAGGAATCCTAACATAAAAACGTGATCAATAGCTAAAAGTTCTGCTGTGGCTACCAGAGAAAACTCTTGTAAATTAGAAACCTCAGTCACCTGGCTCTGCCCAGTGTGCTGATCCTGCACCTGGAGCAAACTGTGCCAGCAAGATGTCTCTTTGTCCCCAGTGTACAGCAGGGAGGGAGTCACTATTAAGTCTATAAGGATATACTACTTCAGAGAATCTTCATTGACATGGTCTCTACTATATCTTGAGTTGCGCTTCGAGGTTTGACCTGTGCATCACCAGTTTTCTTCTCCTTACTGCTGATAAACTAGTGAAGATTCCCTCTACCGCCAGCGCCTGTCATCCACTCCTGCCTGTGCTGATACCGGCCTGATGCTGACTTACCAAAAGCATCCAGCATAACCGTGTTCAGTTAATCACCATGCATGTTTCTACACCTTGATTGGAGTCCACCTGTTGTAAATTAAACTGAATGGACATAATTTAGAAAGGCACACACCTCTCTATAGAAGGCCTTACAGATGATAATGCATATCACAGCTCTTACAAGAGCGGGTCACCCAGCCAAACTGAGCAATCAGGGAAGAATGGCCTTAGTAAGAGAGGTGACCAGACTAGAAATCCTGTGTGGAGACAGGAAAAAGTTCCAGAAGGACAGCCATCACCGCACCCCTCCATAGTTTAAAATCATAACCAAATCTTGAGAATCTGACCATTATTTTCAATGAGTTTACCTTTAAAACCAAGTAGTTAAAATGCTAAAATTTAACCTTCCTTATCAATGGTTTTAATCTTTTTTGGAAGTATTGATTTCAATGAACATCATTTGGGAAACTGTAAATACTAAATGTTACTTTTTAAGGGATCAGTAAACCTACAATGTTCATTTCTTGGTGGATAACGCCAACATCTACCTGCTGTACAGATCTGTGGTTCACCTGGAGAACCCCGGGAACGCTGTGTGGGTCATGTTTTTTGACTCCTCCAGTGGAGTATAGGCATATTATCATCAGCGTTGTAATCAGTCAGCTGGCACCCAGACTGCACCGATGAATATCCAGAGACTGGACATTGAGAGGGTAGAGACATATAAAAATACCTGAGTGTTCCCCTCAACAATAAAGTGGATGGGTCAGAACTGCTGAGGAGACTGAGGTCCTTTGGAGCGTGCAGGACTCTGTCACGGAAATTTTATGATAGTATGATGGTGTCTGCTCTCTCTTATGCAGTGGCTGGCTGTGGAGGAGGGAGCACAGAGAGAGACAGAAAAAGACTGAATAAGCTGGTCAGGAGGCACAGGTCTGTCCTGGACTGTCCCGTGGACTCTGGAGGAAGCGGGAGGATTTTGGTCAAGCTGACATCCATCATGGACAACCCCTCTCACCTACTGCATGACACTGTTGGGGCCCTGAGCAGCTCCTTCAGCCCACCCTGAAAGAAAGAGTGCAAGATCATCTGTCCCAGGGATGGGCAGCTATTAAGATTAATTTCGATTAATTCAGATCTGTAATTAGTGCATTATTATTTTAATCCTGATTAATCTCACACTTTGTCTCTTTCAACACTGTCTGGTTAAGCCACTTCTACTCTTCTCTACAGCCACAGTGATGAAATATAAGTCCATCACTCATCCTTAATTTTTCAGGTCCCTTTTAAAAACTCAGACAGTTCAGTGAACCAGTCAGAAGTCATCTGCACCTTTTGTTATCAAGCATTTACTTTACCTTTAACTTGTTTCTAGTTTTAAATTCAAAATAATAGATTTAAATTGTGATTAATGCAATTAAAAATGATGCAGTAAATTGCTATTAACTACAGGGATTCTGAGATAAATCTCAATAAAAAATGTTTCTTATTTGACAGCCCCTACTTACAAATATATTTCGTCTAATTTATTGAATCAGCATTTATGTTTTCAAAGCTCTAACACAAATAGACAATTCTAATGAGTCAACTTGAAATAAAAATGGTTTGAAGCTACTTTTTAGATGACATGATCAGTAGTTTTACCATGAACAAAATATCTTTTAATTGCATTTAGTAATTCTTCTTAAGAGTTTTACTGAAACACAGTCAGTCCCCTTCTTGAATGTCTTGCAAGGAACAAGCAACAGTTTGTATTGTTTTTTCTATTTGATATGTTTCTAAACTGCGTATAGTGTTGTACAAGTGGTTTTACTCTTAGCTGATAATCTTGTGTTTCCTTCATGCTGACAATTTGTTGATACTACAAATTGTCTCACAACCCACATAGTGCATGTTTGCCACCCCTGATTCAAAACCACCGTGTGAATATGTTTTTATACCTGTTTTGTAAATGTAAATGAGACTCCTCTATCACTAATTTTTGTCATCATGTTTTTTGTGTTAATTTCTTAATTAAATACCACAAGTTTTATAAACATTCACAGTTTACTTTTTTTGTTATTATATATTTGCTGATTATTTTCCCTCAGGTTTGAGCAAATGGTCCTGTTTGGAAGGAAAGCACATCTTTACACCCTGGGCAACGTTGTTTTGAATGCATGGTGATTAACTGAACACAGTGTTTTTTATACTTGGTGCTTTCTGTAAATCAGCATCAGGCCAGAATCTGCAAATGCACAGGTGGGAGTGGATGACAGGTGCTGTGGTAGAGGGAGTCTTCACTAGTTTTATCAGCAGTAAGGAGAGGTAGGCATCTTGCTGGCACAGTTTGCTCCAGGTGCAGGATCAGCACACTGGGCAGAGCCAGGTGACTCTGAGGTTTCTAATTTCAGAGTTTTCTCTGGTAGCTACAGCAGAACTTTTAGCTATCACGTTTTTATATTAGGATTCCTTTACTCGTGGGACTGCAGAGCGATCTTCTATTTTAAGGGCAGCCGATGGAACCATCAGCGTGATGCCAGGGCAAATATTTAAAATATTAAAATGACTATTTAGTGCAAACTGTCATGGACTGAAATGAATATTTTGTTAAGTCAGTCCTTTTTGATCACACATTGAAGCCAATTTTCAAGTCCTACATGTTTGCTGGTCTGAGTGATTAAATTCCTGAGCAGTGCATAAAATAGTGCAATAGATAAAGAAATTTTCCAGACACTGCTAGAATTGAACATTGTACTGAGTGATCACAGTGTTGCTTCACTGCTGCTCAGTCTTGCCATCTACTGTACGCTGTGATTTACATGTATCAGCATTGTTCAGAGCCTTTTAGCATACTTCTCAAGAATGGCAATCTTTCCCTTCACCTGTTATTAATACAAATATAAATGTTACAGACCATTCTATGGATCTTATTGGTAGCCATCACCCAGCTCATACAGCGTGATAATGGTGATTTCTGTTTGAAAATAGAGCACAATAAACCCGTGTCTAGCAGAGGTGACAATTTAACCACTGCTGTGATATGATTTTGGAGAAAAGGTAGTCATTATTTTCTTCACTCTTTCAATGAAATGAATAACAGTATAATACAACAATATTTCTCCTGTCACGTTGACGCTACATACAGCCTTTACACAGGCTGAACTGCTGCCTCCTGTGTGATGAATATGCAACGAGGAAGGCAGCCTTGCCTGTGAGCCTGCGCTGAGGGAAACAGACCTAGTCCCTACGCTTACAGATCTGAGAACACATTTGAGGATCGTGCGTGGTACAAGTGTTGCAACAGTCACGTGAGTATGACAGCTGATTGAGAGGCAGATTTCAGTTGCAACTGATGGCTTGTGAGGATTTTGACAACTTGAAGCAAAAAAGAGTTTTCTGACCAAAATTAAGCCAATCCACAATTACAAATTGGTCTACATATTCGCAGATTAGTGGATGCATTTGTGGATCTTTGTACGCATTTACAGATCTTTGCACACATTTGCAGATCTGTACATACATTTGTGGATTTGTAAATGTATTTCTAAATCTGCCTACGAATTTGCAGATTTTTGCACAGATCTTTGTATGTATTTGTAAATACTTTTGCAACAATAATAGCTCCATACAAAGCTAGCCTTACTGTAAAATAAACATTAATGTTAAACACCCATATTAATGTACTATCAATAATTTCATTGCTTTAAAAAAATACTGATGAAAATACTGCCACCTTGAATGCTCTTTACCCAATCCCTCCTTGTGTTTTCACAGATTACACACAAATGTCATGGATTTTAACCTCCTGCATCCCAGCGTCCTCATATGAGGACACTACATGTTGGGTTCCCTGCACCATTAAACTTAATTCTGCTTAACTTCGACCTATAAGCCTCATGTTTGCCACCTTGTGGTCACAAAAGCTCATTACATTTCTCTGTTAACATCGAAGGTGGCCGCCGTTCCCATTAAAATATTCAACAGTCATGCTTGACACAAAAAGGTCAAGGTACATAAACTTCAGATTTTAAGACTGAGACTTTATTTATGCTTTATTAATGCGTAACAGTTAAGTTTGATATGACAAGACCGTTTGACAAATATTGTCAATACTACTAAATAGGTGTCTTTTTGCACTAGAATGGCCCATATTCTGTTGCACAGTGGAATCTTTACTGTTTTATACAGTAAAAAAAGAAACCTCCTGTTTTTATTGTTTTTATGATATCATGTGATGTCTTTGCTCTATTAATGTCTTTAATGTCATAGTTTGCATGGTGTCTTATGATGCATGCGCTCCAATGATGTCTATGATACAGTGGTTTGCTTGGTATCTTTGACATTCAGGTTCTGGTGTCTGATGCTCTTAGTTTACTATCTTGATTGTGTTTTTTGTTCAGGTTCTTGAACTGTTTGGGTTCTGTTGATATTTCTGGGTGTCATTGTTCTGTTGTCTCTGTCTTATGCTTGGGTTTAGTTGCTTTGTTCTTGCTGCTACACATGCCAAAGCACTTTGTAAACCCTTGTTTTTAAAAGGCTATTCAAATAAAGTTATTATTATTATTATTATTGTCATATTATTGTTGTTGTTGTTGTTATTAGTAGTAGTATTACTATTATTATTATTATCATCATTATTATTGTTGTCATTATCATTATTATAATAATTATTATTACTGCTCTCATGTAAGGACAACCTTCTTTTTTTTTCAAAAACAACTTTCTGTTCAAATACAATGTTTAGTTTTTCAAACTTTTAATGTCCTGATTCCAAGGAACTTTAAGAAATCAGAAATGGACACCAAATAAAAGCTTGGGTCTTGAGGTTAAATGTCCTCCAGTCCAGCGCTAACATCTTGGTTTCATTTTAGTCTCCCTGACAAAATCAAACATACAGTACTTCTTGCCAGAGTTTTATCATCAAAAATCTATTTTTAGGTAGTCTTCCTCATTTGGAAAAAGTATATATATATATATATATATATATATATATATATATATATATATATATATATATATTTACATAGTGCTTTACAAATTTATTAGACCACCACCCAGAGTAAGGTTTATGCCACAGCTGCCCTAAATTAACAGAATTGGCAATTACCAAAATCATTATTTATGTTTCTGCAATGGTTAATACCCCAATATGTAGAAGCTCTTTAACCCAAATGAGATTTTTAATGCTACAATCTAATTATTATTATTATCTATGAATTTCCAAATTTACTGATTTACAAAAAAAACTGAAAAAAATGGTAAAGCACATTATTATTTCTTGATTAATATGTCAAATTATAGTTATTTACTTGCATTCCTGAACAGAAAAATGAGTTTTAGTGATTGAATGTTATGCTTGATTCATTTCTGACCTCTCAGAGAAGCCCAGTGAAATTTGGGTATAAAAAGGTGAATTTAGTTTGAAATTCCTCATTCCTGTTCAAAATGGTAAAAGCTCACTGAAAATGAAAGAGTCCACACTTCATGATGCTGGATGGTCTCTGAGACAAATATGACAGGTGGTCTAATAAATTTGTTAAGCGCTGTATATATATATTTAGAGAGAGAGAGAGAGAGTATTTGTCTTGTTAAATTCTTTAAATGGTATTGTTGTTTTTAATTAGGTGCACACATGTAAATATGTAAATATTACAGTTATGATTATTGCCACTTTTGGTGATCTTGTATTTAAGTACTGTTTGCACATTTTATTCCTTACTTTATTGCTTATTTCTTGTCTGTCTTGCTGAGCTGTTGTAATAACCAATAAAAGTTTATCTTACCTTATTTAGAATAAGAACTGCATTATTCTACATAGGCAGCACGATATTCGTAAAGCAGACAAGTTATGAAATTATGACAACTTTTGGTTCAAAAAGAATATTAAATTAAAGTTATCATCATATGCAGACGCCGTCTCTCTTTAACCTTTATTGCAGATTGAGGGTCTATTTTAAATCTACCTGATGATGTCAAAGCAGCGGCGCTCCTGCCGCCCTCTCTGATGGTCTTACTGCCGACCCAGCATGCCCCCCTGGTGGATAAAGTCTAAAGGCTTTGTCTGAGTTATCAAAGTTTTCTTTAAAGTAATTATAAGTTTTAATTAAGGTTATAACTAAGTTACTCCTCTTCCTCTCTGTACCCAGGAGGTTCCTTCATGTTAATCTTTGGGCTGTTTGTCCTCTGTATGCATGAGAGGAAATGTGAAAATAGAAAACCAAAGACAGCCCCTAAGAAGCTTTGGATTTTGGATGTCTAAACGCTAAAAGCAGACAAAATAACAAAACCAAGGGAAAATTCTGTTTCACTGTTTTCATGATACAACATGAAGGTGTTTGTCTTGTCTTACTGTGTTGCAGTTTGCACTCAGAGCCACTAGATGGAGTGAAAAGCAACCATATAATGATTCTTCATGAAGTCAGCCTGAGAGATTTTTAAAAGGCCATGTTAACAAAGGGATAACGCTGGGTAGAATACAAACGTGCATCCATCTAAGAAAACACATTAAAACTGAAGGCATTTTAAAAAAATAAAGCGTTTGCTGAAGGTAAGATAAGTTACAGATATACTGGTTGTCTCCAGTTTTTGAAACATCACACTTGATTTTATTATCATAAAAGCAAAACTGAAGGTCTTTAAAACTAGATAGTCAAACTATAAGCTCAGGGAGGGTGGGATGGATTCAGCGATTAACATTCTTATTCCACTTTTATTTAACCTGGCAAACATATGGATGGACTGGGCTTTCTTAGTTTAAATGGGGAGTTTTCCCACTGAGAACGAGGCACAACCATCAATGTAATGCTGTTTGAATCCCTTCAGCTCCTTACTGTCGGCCTTCTGAAAAATCCACCCTGCCTATCAGAAAATTAATTCTTGGCCTACAAAGTCATAACATGGTGTTACATTAACTGGACAGTAACCACTGTAGGATGGGGCCCTCACAGTTCCAACGTCCGATGGGTTTGGGTCCAAACAGAGGAATTTAGACCTCATTAAGTCATATTAGTGTATCAAGAGGGTTAAAAGTAAAGGGAATGTCACAAAAGATCTTTAGAGACTCATCTTTATGAGATCTTCAGGCCAGTATTTAGTAGAGTCACCTTTGGCTGCAGTCACAGCACTGGGTCTGTGTGGATAGGTCTCAGTCAGGCTTACACATCTGGACACTGTTCTACTCCACTCATCTTTGCAAAACTCAAGCTTCTTCAAGTTGCTGCTTGCCCTTTTTAAGTCACAATTTCTCTATTGGACTGAGGTCTGGGCTTTGACTCGGCTACTACTTGCAGACTGATGAGAATGTCCTCCAGGATTTTTCTACATTTTACTGCATTCCTTCTTGCCTCTTCTTTTATAAGCCTTCCAGGGCAGCTGCTGAGAAGCATGCCCACAGCATGATGCTGCCACCGCCATTCTTCACAGTGGAGATGGTGTGTTTGTGGGATGTGCAGTGTTTGGTGTCTTGTCTGATGGCCAAAAAGCACCATTTTGGTCTCATCAGGCCAAAGAATACTCTTTTGAAGATTTCTAGTCAAGATTTAATATGAGTTTCTTCAACAGTGTTTTTCTCTTTGCCACTCTCCTATGAAGCTTTAAAGAACCCAGGCAACACTTGTATGCAGAGTCTCTCTCATCTCAGCTGCTGAAGCTTGTAACGCCTTCAGAGTAGTTGTAGGTGTCTTGGTGGCCTCTCTCACTAGTCTTCTTGCACGCTCAGTCAGTTTGTGAGGACGGCCTGATCTAGACAGATTTACACATGTGCCATATTCCTTCCATTTCTTGATGATGGATTTAACTGAACTTCAGGGAATGCTAAGTGCCTTGGAAATTGTTTTTGTATCCATCCTCTGACTCATACTTTTCAATAAACTTTCCCTGAGTTACTTAGAGTGGTCTTTTGTCTTCGTGGTATAATGGTCAGTATCAGTAATGGAATACTGATAGTCTTAGTCTTTAGACTAAAATGACAATTATCATAAGTCACATTTGAGTCATCTCTGAACTTAGCTTTAGTCAAGAAAAGGTGCATATTTCCTTCCTTTATTCTTCCCTTATTCACTCAATCATTCATTAATTCACCCATTCAATTATTTAAAAAAAAATGACATATTTTATGAAAATAAAGACAAAAAGCAACAAAGCTGTCATAGTAGTATTTACATATTACAGTTGGATCATTTCATTTTCCTCCCTGCTGTTGTTGTGTGCCCTTTAAGACAGCACTAGTCAAATCTGTGTCCCAGACCTGCTGCATTATGCAGTCCCTCTCATAGAGGAGACCCCAGACAGCTGCTCCGCCCTTCCTGGTTGGCATTTAAAAGTGGATGGAGTTCATCACAAAGCGTAACAGAGAGGAGCAGGGAAGCCCAGGTCAGTCACATCAAATATGGTTAAGCAACAGGGAGACATCCTGGGGGGGAATGTTTCTCTTTCTTTCCCTCCTGTAAATTAACAACAATGACATCTGTGTTTGTGCATGTGTACGACGTGGATGTTTGTGGAGAGTTAAAGAGCTGCTTTATCTGCAGCAGTTTTATGCATCACAAGACAAAAACATTAAGACAAACACAAAATCTTGTTTTCCACTGGGAGTATGAAGCATCTGGCAGCATCGCTGAAATGTCTGTTTCCTTGGTGATGAATCTAAAACTGTTGCCCTTTTAGTCATTCTTCACTTCACAAGGGGAAAGTCTGACCACTGATCTGAGAAAAGCTGTACAAGTCAAACCCTACATCTGTATCTACTAATGTAATGAGTAATTGCACTCCCATAGCCTGCTGACCTCCTGTCCTTCCTCAGGAAGATCAGCACAGATTGTGTAAAGTGCAGAGCGTCAAGCTCAACACATGTCACACGTGTCACTCCGCAACCAAGGTCAAGCTTGATGGCCTCTCTTTTGTCCAGGCCTTTTTAACCCCTATTAATGCACCCAGAGACCATTGGCAGACATCCACAGCACAGCCAGGGGGTGCTGGCAAACCTACTACCCGCCCAGACAGTACTAGGCTGTGCTTACTCACCACATCCACCCCTTACTCCACCCTAAAGGTGTGGATTCTGCTATTGTGGGGATGTGCCAATTCTCATTCCTACCCAATGATGCCTTCAGGCAGCTTACACATCATATCTATGACTATTTCCTGCCTCAGTTTTTGGCCCAAACATGCCAGAAGTTCTGCACTGTATACATTTTATTTATATCAGTTTCATCTGGCCAACAAAATTTCACATTTACATAAGTAGACCCTTTGTAAAAACACTCAAAACTTAGCTCAGGTTCCTCCCATTTCTCTTGATCTTTACTGAGATGATTAAACACCTGGATTGGAGTCCACCTGTGGTATTTAAATTGATTGGACATGATTTTGAAAGGCACACACATGACATAGCTGTCTAAAGAAGGCCTCACAGCTGACAATGAAAATCAGAGCAAAAACTAGTGTTGTACCCAAGACCACACTATCTGAGACCAAGACCAGAGTGTGCCAGGACCAAGACAAGACCAAGACTTTTGGGGTTTGAGACCGAACCAAGACCGAGCCAAGCCAAGCAAAGACCGATGACCGATGAAGGAGATCTGAATACTTTCTGTACGCAATGTATATATCCGATTGGGTATACTGTAGTTCTCTTGATATGTTACCTGAAAAGACATGGTTCCAGTTAAAGGGGAAATTGATCTTTGCCTCAAAATGAATAAAACTACCCCTGACCCTATCTTGAATTAAATTAAAGTCATTTTTTGCCAGCTGTCACCACTGAAAAGCAAAGCACTCTTTTGATACTCTAGTTACTGAGAATTATGTATTATTAAAGTAGTTGGTACAATGTGTTTCTAGATGTTTTCATGATAAATTTTCAATATGCATTCTATTAAATCATATTGATCTAAAAATCAGTGGAATTAGTCTTTAGTTGACTTACAGATCTTTGTAATTGTTTGGTTTCCCTTCTGTATATCATTCTCTTAAATTAAAGGGCAACAGTTGACATCCTCACTGTGCCACAATTAATGGCAGTTCTCCAGTCTGAATGTGAATCATACTAAATGTGTCACAGCGTGTCAGTGAGTCGATCACAAGGGGCGACTGAAATTACATAGAGTCTCTGTTTATGACAGCAGATGGTGTTCTAGGGACAAAAATCAATACATTTGTTTTGTTTAATGAGTCACCAGGTAGTTATGTGTCTAAAACATGGTGCAACTGAGTGGGAAGGGCCAGGACATCTTCAATAATTATTTACTTGTTTTTTAAATGTACTTATTTGGATGAAAATAAATCACAACTAACCAGTTGTAATATTATGTATTTAATAACCCAACGTAGTGCCCGAGCAAGCAAGCTTTCATGACCTTTAGTCCATATTGTCTCCATAATACATTTTTCAGTATCATTCAGTGTCAGCAAAATGAACTGGGAACATTTTAAGATAAACTCACAGAATAAAATGATCAAATTAAACAGAATGTTGCATAAAAAGTGCTGTCTGACTTGGCAACTGTAGACTTTAGATGAAGGTTTTCAATCTGTCTGCCTTTTTTCTTCAAAAGCTCTTTGCCTTTGTGTGTTTATACTTCAGGGATCAAGCCGTAATCATCACAGCTCTTGGCTTACAGCTCACAAGAAAATCTAAAATCTCAAAGTCTCAAAAAATATTGTGGAAAAGTCTAATTGCAAAAGTTTCCTGAGCCTTCATTCTCTCACTCTGGTTCAGTACACACAACCACAATCATGGGGAAGACTGCTGACTTGACAAATCTCTTGAACCACTGACAATGTTATAAGCTCCTCACCTGGGCTAAGAAAGGAAAGATCTGAATCATTGCTTCGTGGTCCAAAATTTCCTTTTCTGATCAAAGTTGATTTTACATTTCATTCAAAAATCAAGGTCCCAGAGTCTGGAGGAAGATCAGAAAGGCACAGAATCCAATGTGGTTGAAGTCCAGTGTTTTCAGTTTCCACAGTCAGTGATGGTTTAGGGTGCAATTTCATCTTCAGCTTTATCAAGTCCAGAGTTAGTGCTGTCAGCTGTCTACCAGGAGATTTTACAGTGCTTCATGCTTCCATCTGCTGAGAAGTTTTATTAAATGATTTCCTTTTCCAGCAGGACTTGGCACCTGCCCACAGTGAAGCCAAAACTACCAGAAACTGGTTGCTGACCATGGTGTTACTGTGACTGATTGACCAGCCAACTGGTCTGACCTGAACGCCATAGAGAATCTCTGGGGAAATGTCGAGAGGAAGATGAGAGACACCAGATTTAACAATACAGACGAGCTGAAGGCCGCTATCAGAGCAATGTGGGCTTCATTACAACCCAGCAGGACCACAGACTGACTGGCTCCATGCTACGTTGCATTGATGCAGTAATTTATGCAAAAGGAGCTCCAACATACTAACAACAACAACAACATAATTAGTGGACTTTTGATTTTTATGAGCTCTAAGTCATAATCATCAACTTTTAAAAAAAACTTCACTTTGAATGGAATTTCACTTCTTTAAATAAATCACAGGAAAATATAATAAAACGTTTTCATCTCATATACTGGATCAAACTGGAGGATAGTAGAATTTCCAGTGTAAGTCACTTTGGTTAAAGCTAGTATGTTCAACCAACAACAGCACCAGTGGTAATGTACTCAGTTTAGGTTTTTTTTAGTCTATAAATACTGTAAACCTTATTGTACCCATTTCATTTAAAGCTCTGTTTCAGTTATTATCAATAACTTTATTTTTCATGACTGCTTGTCTATATCTTCATGTAAAATCTATATGTTGACAGCACTTAAAAAATAAATAAACTAGCATTAATTCATACAGGACACAGTAGTCAAATGCCCATCCATGATCAGCTGGCAGCCAGCTGATCCAAATTACCACCTCCTAGCTCCCACAGTCAATCAGAGATCTTTCTCTCAACACAGCGGTGTTTTTAAAAATGTTGTGCTTCTCACAGATCTCTGCTTAATGCTGATGCACCACACTACTGCTCCTGCTGGCAAAGCTTAACCTTCTCCACCCCAGCCTCCTCCTTCATAGCATAAAGCTAGTTGCACCCTCATATTCAGATTCATGCTACTATAAATGCTTTTAAACTAATTTAATTTTATTGTATTCTATATGCATTGTCATAAATACATCCATCGGTGTTGGGGTTTCTAGCCATGTACTCCCTGAAAAGTCAAAGCATGCTGCTTAACTAACCCAGGGAGCATCTTTTGAACAGAGCTTTCTCCATCAAGTAAAACTGTATATTCATTTGCAATAAAATGGTAAAATATATGATAAGAGTGTTCATGAATGACCTGTACTTTTTAATGTATTTCATTTCACTTTCTCCATGTTATTATATTATTTTTCCTCCCCCCCTCTTTATTTCAGAAAATGTGAAAATCTCAAGAAACATTTTATAAAAAAAGAGAACTTTTCACAATAATTTTTTTTTTTTAGGTGCTCTTGCCCTGTTGAAGACAACATCCTGCTTCAGAAAACTTAAAAAAGAAGACCTTGATATATATCTGTGCTCTATTTCTCTGTTTTACTTATTTCTATATGGAAAATAAATGGGTTTTAAACGTTATCTAGTCCGTTTTTGACCACATATTAAAGTTAATCGCCTTGTATTTTGATTTTAATTGCTGTATATTCAAATGAAAATCAAATAACTCCCCTTTTATAATTTAATCACCGTTTCAGAACGTAATATGATGACTAATAAAAACATGGACTTATAATGATATGAACACGTTGTTGCGTTTAAGTGACATCGGAATTTCTATTAACCTGATGTTGGTCCTTTGCTGTAGATTGGCTCTGAATACTCTTACAGAAGGTAACAGTGTTGTGTAGTTATCTGTTAATCTTTCGAACCTTATTAACATTATTAAACTGATCAAATCCAGGTAACAGGAGAAGCAGAAAATCTAACGGTCAAACTGTTTTAACTGTAACCAACTGCACGGTAAAAAGGATTGTTTCCCACATGACGTGAACGCGCGGACCAGGAGTAAAGTCAGCTTGGTGACGCTCTCACACAGTACAGGAGGGCTCGAGATAAAACGGACCGACACACTCCTCCCTCTATTCAATACATTGAATTACTCTGCGGGCTGAAAGTGCCACTGCTCACAAAAGACGAGGATGTACGCGTTACTTATCCAAGGGACCAGTATCAAAGAGGACAGAGAAACTAAGTACGTGAGACGAGACTTATTTTAGATGAGCTGAAGCCTTGAAAACCGTCCGCGCTCACCGGCTCTTTTCTCCTTTGTTATCGGTGTAAAACTTTGGCTCGGTCAGCATTTACGGACGGGCCACCCAACCCTCACTCTTTACCTTTGATACGGGTTAACCCCGTTTGACTGCCGATGAACAGTTAATCGTTGGAAGTGGAGAAGACAATATTCGACATTACCGTTGGACCGCAAAAGTCAACCTCAAATCAAAGAAAAGTGGAGACAGCCCCCAGACAGGTGAGCGTTCAACGGTTTTTGTAGGTGTTTTCCCTTTCAGGCTACCTTTGTGTTACTTGAAACAGTGATGTCTTGACAGTTATTTATTCTTTCAAAACATATTCTGAATTGAACTACCTCAGTAGCCGTTAAAAGTCTAGGTTATCTCGCCGTTACAGAGTTTTGTAACCTCGGTAACACTCTGGAGGCTAACGTGTCTGAACCCATCAGAGGACGGCTCTGCTGCTCCGTGGCTCAGTAACTAGCTACCAGGCTGCTCACTGGTGGTCTCGTGCACTCAAAGGACACAGGGCACGCCCATCACGCTGTAGCCCATCTTATTAGAAAAGCGACGTAATTGATTTACTAGTTACCCTTTCTCATCATTTCTTTTACCTTGTTTGGATGAAAGGAAGCTAAAGAGGGCTGACGTGTTAGGTGGCTTGGTCGTTGGGGGCGTAGTGAATCATGAAATTAAATTGGTTAAGTAAAAAACAAGGCATACACGTCACATGTTGAGTTTAACTAAAGTGCATGCACACAATATGAATACAGAAAACATCCAACCACACACTTACCATTAGTGCGTAACATGTACACAAAACAAATGCAAACAAGTCCTGTCTACTGACTCTGTGTCTAGTCATTATTTGTGCAAGTAAATTTCCTATTATGTCAGACCTGACACAAAACATCACCGTATGCTATCCTGTAGGGTTGTGAGAAAAACAGCTCCAGGGCCCCATTGTAATTTAAGTCAGCCACCCTTGATGCTCATTATGTTTGTATGCAGTTACAGCTGGGAAATATGACCTAAAAGTAATATTGCCTTAATTAGACCATATTGTAATACACATTGTATATTACAATATTTTGACATCTGTTTTACTGTATAATTGTTTAATTCAGCCCTTTGATGCATCAAATGACCCCAGTATGATTATTGAATTAGACCCTTCTGTATCTTCTACAGTAGTTTATCGTGGATAGAAAGTTAATAAATGTTTTCTCTTGTTTTTTTTTTTACTATTGTTGATTATAAGAAATGATTATTTCCCTAATTTAAGCTACACAGAAACTCACCAATTGCAAGATGCAGCCAGTGGCCAAAACACTGCAGTCTAGTCCACCCATTCAGGCTCACAGATTTGATTATTTTAGTCCCGTTATCTGAGCTGATGCACATTGGATGAGATTCACACCTTGTGAAGTAGCTCTCCTGTGTGATCATCGTGAAAAAAGCCTGTTTGGAAGCACAAACATTTAACTCCTAGGTGTTCATTTAATTAACTGTTATGTGGGGCTATAGATCCATAGTTGTGGAGAAGTGGGTCATATTTATTAGCTGCTAGGCAACCTTTTCTCTTACTTCCATGTACATTTCTGGCAGGGGAGTTTTCAGCAAAACACAGATACAAACACGGATCATACTTTGGGTTAAGTGTGTTGGCTTTTCTGGCTTTTCATATCTTTATCGTTACTGCAGCTGTAATATAGGCATCACCTCGCAACGTTTATGACAAATTATCAGGTTTTCTTCTACGTCTTCCTTTTGAAATTTGAACCACCGCCAGATGACAGATCCAGTTCTGTTTTTCTTAGGAACCGAATCGTCCATTTACATCTCAGACTACCATCTCAAACTAACTTAGACTGTTTGTTTCTCTTCCCTCCCTATGCTTTCCTCCTTCTCCTTCTAATACAAAAAGCGCATGTGCCTAGGAGAGTTTTTCTGATGGGCAGGGAGTGTGCTCTTTGCCAAGAGGGGGATTTGAGGAGACAGTGGGAGGAGCGAAACTCCAGAGAGAATAGCTTGCTGATGGCTTAAAACTTCTATGCAATTTATACTTGTTGGTGGCGATCTAGCCAGTTACATCTCAAAATCTGGCAAAACCTGCGATACATTGAGTATACTCAATATATTGCCCGACTAAACAGACAGAAAAAAATGGTTCATGTAAAAGTAAAACTGGAATTTTAAATGCATGTAAACTTTGTAGTTGGACTGACCAGACTAAAGCCTTTCTGCTTCTGTGCCAAAGCTAGCTGTGCAAACATTTCTGGTCCTCTGCCTCAGCAGAGTGGCAGTACCTTCCACCTCCTCCGCTGCTGACTCTCTTTTCTTCTTTGCAATAACTACAGTTTGAACAACTATTGCTCAATATTTATCAACTCAAACATAAACATGTTTGAGTTGCCATGGTTTCCCAGACAAGAAGGAAAAGTAGTATGGACTGGGAAAATAAAAACCCTTGTTAAGTTTGGGTGGAGTTTTGCATGATGACACAGACACGTATGTAGTGCTCACAGTGCCTTAGGTTCCAGACTTGATGAGAAAGTGCAAACCAGGCTTAAGCTGAATTTCTCAAAATATGACTAACACACCCATGTAATGTGGGTGGAGTTTGATGTACTCCTGCATTCATACACCATAGACTGTAGACAGTATGTGACAAAGTCAGAGTGGCATCACTTACTTGCTTACTGAAAGGGGCTTTTAAAGATAGTCCACAGCAGCCATATTAAAAACACTGTCAAAAAGTGACTCTCCAGTCAGCTCAGTAACTGATGAAGAGGTGGAACTGAGGCAGCCTTACGCCTCCTGCTGAACAGCTAAAACGCGCAGGTCGTATCAGCCACTCCACTTATATTACATAACTTGCATCCTTCTTAAAACCAAAACAGATGAGATATTAAAAAATTACCCCTGTACAGTGTGACCCTAGACATGAATTACTCCAACCCAAATCCTTTTGGAACCCTTGAAACCTTTTTGAGGTGAAATGTGACTTCCACTGTTTCAGCAGCCAGCCTCAAGTGGACACTCATGGAACTGCAGGTTTATGCTGTATTGCATTGACTCTATTTTCCAACCAGGGAGGTTGCTACTTGTTTTACACCCCAGTTAGTATCATGTTGATCTCACTTTGCCTTCATTTAGCAATGTAAGCAAGAAGGACAGCAGAAATTGTGATTTGCTAAGAGTAAAGTGTAGAGTATGTATGAAACTTGCATTGTTAACTAAGAGAAGGCCCAATAATAGCTAAACTGAAGGGGTTTTTTGCCACCTGCTGGAAGGGATTTTCAGCCTCCCAATGCAGTTGTCATATGTCACTCTAAGATGCAGGACCATTTTAATCTTTTTTTCACTACAGTGGTTATGAAGGAAAAGGGTTATGTGCTGCCTTGTAGGGCTGTCAATTAGGGGTGTAATGGTACAGAAACATTTTGGTTTGGTACTTCAATGATTAAAAATATAACTAAATAAATATGTTTTTCAATTACTATTTTTTTTAATTGTTGTATTGACATTTTTATACCCTGTCTTTAAACACTAAAATTTCCCAGCCAACTTGATTGCATCATCATACAGCAGTGATTTAGCTTGTTAAGTATGCAAATTAGCGTCTATCCGGCCGATTTCAACATGGACTGCAGCACTGGATTACCTTTTTAACCAATGGGACCTACTACAAAGTTTGGGAGGACTTTTCACAGCCCATCTTGGTGGATAAAGAGGTTAGAGCCATGTGAAATCTGAGCATAACTTTACCTATGACGCAGATGCAGACATGATGGAGTCCTCTCTCTCCCCCTCCTCTGAGGCTGATAGTTGAAGGTAAAATTAATTTGATTCACAGAGCCAGAGCACCAGTGTTATAATAAAAACGATCTTAAAGAATAGGAAATTCATAACCGGCTGGTGATACTTTTTGTTGTTCCTCCTCGTTACAGTGAAGTTCTTGTTTGAGTGGAGCCTTTTCAAATACTTTGACTGGTCCGCTGGACAATGTGCTGTCAGGGACGCAGCTGCTGAATAATGCCAGTGCTACTGTTGTTGTCTTTGTCCACTGTTGTATTTTACTGGGAAACAAAGTGTTTCTAAACAGGACACTTTTATCTGGGAATATTCAGGCTTGTGTGGTTGCCAGGACAGTGTGACAGTGAGTTGTTAACTGGTTTTCCATCTGTATTTGAGCTTTGCTCCACATGTATCCGTTCGGTACACGTCTATACCGTACTGAGAGGCCTGTACCAAATCGGTTCGGTACCACTGCACGTACCTTTACATCCCTACTGTCAGTATTTATCTACAGTCCCATTCGAATTTCATTTGTTATTTTTTGCAGATTTCTAGTAATATTCAAATATTTATGCACATTTTTTATTAACATGTAAAACGTTCAGTTGCTTTAATCATCATGTAGTTACACATTTGTCCACTAGAGCACCCTCCAATATTGGCCTACATCACAGATTGCAATGAAGAAATAATGAGCTAAAAGCAAAAGTAGTTCATGTTTATTTTTATAATAATAATATAATAATAATAAACTTTATTTGTATAGCACCTTTAAAAACAGAGGTTTACAAAGTGGTTTGACATAAGCAGAATCACAGTTATGGCAAAGCATACTTATGTACTATGGAGGCCTTTAACGGGTATTTTGGTACTGATGGTCAACTGTAAAACGGCTAAACGGGTTAGAAATTAAATGTCACACAAAAATGAATTAAATTGTGCTGCTTATGACGGTGATGACATCATGTTTATAATGAACAAAACATTTAAAAATGTTGGTACTATCTTGTCCCTACATGTTTTTACCTAAAAATGCAAGGCGGGAGCGCAGATGGTGGAGTGGTTTAAGGCACTACCCATGCATGTGGGTGGCCCGGGTTCGAATCTGGCCTGTGGCCCTCTACCGCATGTCTCTCCCCACTTGCTTCCCTGTTTCCGAGTCTATCCACTGTCCTTCCTCTATCAAATAAAGGCATGAAAAGGCCCAAAAATAAATCTTAAATAATAATTTAAAAAAAAAACACAAGGTGATCCACGTTTTCTGAATCAAGAACAGAGCGTTTTTGTTTATCATCGTACCAGCTGTGGAGAAAACCCTCTCTGCCCTGATGGAGGTGACCGGGATGCACAGGTAATGGCGTGCCATCTGGGACAGTAGAGGACACCTGGATCGGGACATTTTCCACCACGACAGCGGGTTACTGTTGGTGGGCATCACAGTTGTACTCTCGCACATCAGCATCTCTTGATGTAGCGAAGCCTCATTTGCCAAATCACCACCAGCGTGTGCACCACCCTGGCAAGAAACATCCACAAACATCTCCAATGGTGGCCATTGCGGCGCATCTGTGTTTTGGTGTGAAAACTTTTTTGTTCATCGTGTCACGTGTCGTGACGAAACATTTGGTCCCTACCCCTACATATAGGTGAAGTAGAGGCCAAGGAGAGAGGAGAGAGACTCCAGAATGATTATAAACAGCAAAAATATAAAACAAAACACTCTTGAACAGTAACTTCAGCGTTCAAATATTAATGAGTTTATAAATATTCAAATTATATTCAGCTCCAAAATTCGTTCCAACAGCCTTACTGCCTTGACAACTGTATAAAGTGCTGTATAAGTGCTAGGGGTAGACTGGTTTCTTCCTGGCTGATTATTGATGTCGATATTTGGCATTTAGCCCAGTATAAGTATCAGCATTATATTTTATTGATAATTGGTAAAATCAATAATTTCAAGGATATGTTATTTTGGCTCTACTGTAAAGTCAGTCTTCCCCTCTGGCTTTGTTTTCACTCTCTACAGTCTCACCTTATGTCCTGCCCACAACACTATGTGACTGGCTTTATGTCACACAACAACCAGTAAATTAAAACTGAGACCTGGGCTGCTTATTTTTCTCAATTTCTTAACATGCATATATACTTTTGACACATAAAGTACTTTTTTTTGTCGTACCAAATGCAAATTGGCTCCAAATATTGGTTATAGGTCCACTAATATAGGCACCATATATAGGCACCACTAATGATCAGTATCGACTCTAAAAAAACCACTACCAGACGACCCTTAATAAGTGCTAATCTACAGCTCTTGCCACTTGCATAATTAATGACACCATTGTTTTTCCTTTGAAAATGAAGGCTGTTTTTTTATGTTCCTGGTATATTTAATAATTTAAATCCCCATTTACTGTACCCTGGAGCACAGTTGGTGTTATCAGGAAAAATGTCAAAGTTTAATCTTATTAAAACTTTGTAAATTGGAGAGGACTGAGTTTGTATGTTGTTTTCTACCTCCTCCTGGGCTGTGTTAACACCTTCCCATCTGTCATTACCACCCCTCAGGTAAAACAGCTAACATTTATTTGTTTTTGCTTAGTCTCCCAGTTGACGGATGACACAAAACATCCCTTGGGCTTTTAGACAAGTACTTTTTAAAGGGATTAGAACCTGTTTGTGTCAATAGTTAGATGACTCAGCTGGGGTTCAGCTAAGCCTTTAAAAGTGACCGTGCAATGCTTTTCCTTTTTCATTGCCTTTTTTATGTACAACATCCAAAACTGATTGAAAGGCCTTGGAGTGGAGTGTGGTGAATACTGCATTTCTTAACCTCTCTCTGGCCTGTATAGCACAGTATAGGAGCCTACATGATTCTGCATAGCAAGTTGGGCTCTTGTCCCCATATGACATTTTTTCAGACCATGATATTTATAAATATAAAGGACGCCATGTGAGAGGAGAAGTCTCTACTACTCTGATTTAAAGATTGCATCTGATGACTGAGGTTAGGAAAAATAATGACATAACACATTTTTCACTTCTTTGATTAGGTTTCAAACAGGCGATGAGATGGTTGTCTTGAAAATGTACAGCCATGCTGAAAAAGGCTCAGGCTTGGTCATAAATGTCTCCAAAGATCAGCCGTGTTTGAGAGATACCGGTTCAGGAGAAAGGCCCAAGAGGAGAAGCGGGAGATGTAATAGGTCAGAACGCTGAGGAATGTGGTATGCTGTGTACACAGCAGTAATCCACTTACTGGTTACCAGCTCTTCTACAAGCACTGTTCTGCAGATACTTCATTTAGCTCTAAAACATTTGTTCTTTTAGTTTCATGCATGGTACTACTGATTAGATGTGAAAAGGTAATCTGTGTAGAGAATTTGACCCTTTTCTCATTTTTTTGTAGTGTTGATTCTGTTATTATGTAAGAGTCTGTGTGTACATATTCTTTGACATATATTAACCCCAGCTTTGAAAAGCTGCTTTTTGGGGCTAGACAGTATAATATGTCATGGAGATATAATGAATCATTGAATTTTTTTAAATGAGATTAAGGTTAAGAAAATAATATCTATATTTATGTAATTTATTTCAGTGTTGATTGGGAAAAAGGTTCTTGACTGTTCATAAGAAGAATCACTAACAATAATATGCTTTATTATTGACCACACAATTATTTATTTGAAATATTTAGTCTAAATTGAGTTAGTCATTTCATCATCTTGTTTTATTTAGTAGAATTGCTGTTAATATTTTTAAAGAAATATTCATTAGGTATGGGTACCTTTCACATTTGAACCTGTACGGTACCGATACGCAAATTGGTACCCATTTTCGGTACTACTGTTTGTGTGTTATGCTATAATAAATGTTATTTAGTTTATAGAAAAAAATCTCAAAATGTCTGAATTTTAGAGATTTATTTCTCAATGTCATCTCAATGTTTATAAATGGAAACCAGACAGAAATCCAGTCAATCACAGAAGACAAAGTAGAGGGGTTTGAGCTTCACTTATCCACTCATTCCAATGCCTGTAGCTTTGGATTCAGCTTTCATACAAACGCTCAAAGCTTTAGTTCTTCACAATATGCAACTTGAGCTCTCTTCAAAGTCCAGCTCTTAGACAAACTGGGTGGTACAAAGTTATTTTGCAAAGCTCAGGGACCCCTTTGAAAAGAAACAAACGAAAAATACATCCTTGACTGAATAACAAGCCTGCTTATTTTTCTTCCTTTCTCTGTAATATTCCCACAACATGAGACCCGCCATAACACAGTTCAAATGTTGACATTTGTTGCTGAGATAACTTCAAATGAGGTTGGAAATTGAAGTTTTTCTTGCCTTTGGGGTTTAGTGTGCCACATCTTGGCTTTCTAGAGAATGTTTTTTTTCATATTTCATGATGATGTTTTTTTGGCTTACAAAGAGTTTTTGCATTGCACGTTTCTAAACCTGGGAAAAATCCATGATGGGACATGCTCATCTGGCCCAGCCGCCTGGCTCAGAAAGTAGAAAAAATGTGATGTCTACACACATATGGCAGTAAGACATTCTTATTTAGACAAACAGGCACTTGATTAAAACTCTCGAGTCAGTCAATTTCTTTTCTCAGTTAAATGGTCAAACTGATTAGACCAGGGTGAACTAAGCCAATAGTGTTACATATTTGCTCTACAGTGCAGTGATGATTCCTGTATTCTGTAGCTGAGAGGATCAGTAGAGGAGGGCAGAACTTTCCTCCAAGTGTGGGAGGACCAACCAAACCTGGGGTTGGGTGCTTGGGCCCTGGTGAGGTCACTAGATGTAAAATCTGAGAATGGCTTGTTTTAGCACACATTTTCTGAAAGGTGGAGAAAGAGAGGGGGAGAGGGGATGGATTCTTCTGGTACTTGAGGGGATTGTGGACAGGACAGGGACACATACTTGTGTTAGAAAAGCCGGAAAAAGTGATTTTTGCATAATATGCCCTCTTTAATTTATGTCCTACATGTTTTAACTGACTCACCTCACAAAGGATAAACAACCCGTATGACTGAGTGGTCTTGCGTCTTTGAAATAGGCCTTTTTTTTAATTTGAAAATTCACCTCCAGCTTCGGCTGCTTGGCTTTCTGTTTTTAGGATCATTATGAAATTAAGTAAACAAGAAGAATGTAGTGCCAGAAGCTCTGTATATGTCACTAGATATTCAGGAGAACCCACATCTACATTGCGTCTAATTGGCTTACCCTGAATTTGTTTTTTCTTTTATTTTTTTTGGCTGTATGCCTTTACTTACATTTAGGATAGCTTAAGAGAGTCAGGATGGAAGAGAAGGGTCCGGGAAGACATGCACCAAACCGTAGATAAAGTGGAGAGTAGGGATGTGCGCTGTTAGCCAGTTTAATGGTTAGTTTGGATATCAGATTAGCCAGATTTACAAGTTTAAATTTACAGGTGATTATCATTTTTATAAACATAGGCCTGAAATCTTGGTCAAATGTTCTTTTGAAACTCTAATGAAGCCTTCTGCCACTAACGGACACTAAGAATGAAGGCTAGTGGAGCTACCTGCTAACTTTTGCCACACTCTACTCAGCACACCATGTATGAAACACACAGTGCTTTGAAATGCCCATATTTTCAGTTTGACAGCCAGTTTACCAAGTGCTTACTTGTTGGCAAGGTCAGCAATAAGAAAACCCACAGTAAGTAGATGAAAGGGGACATTTTGCCTCCTACTGTAGTGCAGATGGACATGCTCCCTTCAGTACTCCGTTCTCCTGCTGTGTATATTGGTACTACAGCAGTAGTCCAGTTAAATTGCTTAATTGAGGTACAACAGTAGCCTGACTTTATGTTGCACTAATCTATTACCATAGCCCAGAATAACATGGATTTTTTATTTCATCAAAATTTCAGCTTCATTTAACATGACATTTTTCAGCTTCTGCTTGTTGTTCTTTTGATGCTGGCCACATGGACTTTTTTTTGTATTTTCTCAGCTTGGGGGGGGGGGGCATAATAAGGTCATAAACAAATAAATTTTTGGGTCTATTTACCACTAGTGTGCAAATGAGCCTGTTCTATGAACCAACTTTTTAAAGTGAAGGATGGAAGTTTCCTTTTTGACCTCCTTTTTTGTTGTTATTTCATAGACCAAAGAAATGGATGAACTTGTCTAAGGGTCAACTGATAAAGATTTGTCCAGGCTGATACCAATAGCAATCATGTTAATCTAACCCATAATCAATATTTGGAACTGATGTGCATTTATGGTAAAAATGAGCCATAAGTGACAGCAGTTCCAGTGTCATATTTCGACAAGACAGGATAAAAATCTTTCATTCAAAAAAGGTGCTGCTTCATTACTGATTATTAAAAATGTATATGGCTTATACCCTTTTGACATCCAGCCAATCAGATATTGTCGTAGGCTGGAGAGAGACTGTGGAGAGTGAAAATGGAGCAAGAAAGGAAGACACAACTCACAGAGGTAGTGGACTCGAAGCCAAAGTAGTGGACTTTTAATTTATTTAGTAAATTTTATTGGTGATTGATAAAATACCTATACAGATAATCAGCTAAATGCAGAATATTGGTCCTGATAATGGGCCTGGCTATTATTTTTTTTTTAACATGTTTTATTGAATTTTGAACATTTAAGAGGAAAAAAGGAGGAAAACTGAAAAGAAAAAAGAAAACGAAAAACACATGACAGCAAGTACTGAAATAAGCAGAGTATAAACCAAGTGGGATCAGACAATACATACAAAATAAAACGAAATGGTCAAAATATCCCTATAACAAGCATGATGTACTAGTACAGGCGGTTCCACGTAGACATTTCTATATCACTGTAATTGGATATCAAATGTGGTTCAATGAATCCACAAAGCAGGAAAGGTAATAAAGCACAATAAAATAACCTAATATTAAAATAAGATACACATTAGAGAACCTCAAGGATTTTGAAGAGTACATGAGGGGCGCCAGTTTACATCACAACATCCCTTCTTTATTAAGTCTGTGATGCAGTCTGGAAGATAGTCAAGAAAGGGCACCCAAAGCTTGTCAAAAGACTTCTCATTTCCTTTCAACCTTGAACTTAAACGTTCCATCGGCAAAACTTTAAGAATTTCTCCATGCCACTGACTGATAGTTGGAGGTCTGGATTTAATCCACTGAAATAAAACACATCTTCTTGCCAAGACAGTAAGCTTGCTCAAAAGTTTATGTTGGACATTTGTCAAACAGAGTTTCTCACTTGCTATGTTTAAAAGAAACAAACTGGAATTTACCTGTATTGTCTTACCAAAAATAAGATTTAATTCCTGTGAAACTTTTACCCAAAAATCATATACTTCAGAACAGCTCCAGATACAATGAATGTAAGAACCGACCTCTTTCTTACACTTTATGCAAAGGGGAGACAACTCAGGATAAAAGGTATTAAGGGATTGGGGTGTACGTTGCAATCTGTGAAGGATTCTGTACTGACTTTCTGATATCCTGTTGCACAAAAAAGTTTTCCTACGGACTCTACAGCATCAGACCAAGCCTGCTCCCCAAACTCAATCCCAAGGTCCCTCTCCCATAAACGTTTAGTTTTGTTGATGTTCAATGTCTTGAGAGACTGTAACTTCCTATAGGCATGGGATATGAATTTTTTATTGAGGCAAAATTGTAACAAAAATGAATCAATGTCAGAAGCTTTAGGCAAAATTTCAGGTAGGTCAAGGCTGCTGATGAAATGTCTCACCTGTAAATAACCGTAAAAATGTTTAGAGGGTATGTTATATTTGTTTCTGACTTGTTCAAATGATAATAACTTATCAGCTTCAAACAAATCTCCAACAATCCTAACACCACAATCATACCAGTGTAGGAAAATATTTGCACCCAAACCTGGAGGGAAGGCCGGGTTGTGGATGATAGGTTGTAAAACAGATGAGGACCCCTTTCTCTGAATAAATTTAACAATCCTCTCCCAGGTTTTGATTGTATTCATTAAAATTGGGCTGCTTTGTACCTCAGCTGGAAGAAGAGATAATTTATTTGTGATGAGACCAATTAAAGATAAAGAGGGGCAGTGCCAGGTATCAACATGGGTCTCCTGCTTGGGATCAAGAAAATGTCTCAGCCAATCTGACACTATGCGCATGTGGCATGACCAATTATAAAAGTTAAGTCCGAATTGACAAACCACCTCTCTCTCTTGGCAATTTCAGTGTTTTAAGACTGAGACGTGATTTTTCCCATGCCAGATAAATTTCAAAATAGCTTTATCAATGTCAGTGAAAACTGATTTATTGATCCTCAGTGGGAGCATTTGCATTGGGTACAGGATTCTTGGGAGAATGTTCATTTTAATTAAACTGACTCTACCAAACCAAGAGAGAGGAGGTCATACCACCTAAGAAGATCACTTTTAATGGCAGAAATAATGGGAAGAAAATTCATTTTAAACAGACTGCCTAAATCGGCTGAGACCCTGACACCTAAGTATGTAAAGCCAGAGTCAGACCACTTAAATGGAAAGTTCAACAAGGTACTTTTGTCCCCAAAGTCTCCCAAAGGCAAGGCCTCAGATTTGTCATAATTAATTCTATAACCAGAAAAGCTGCCAAATGCATCTATAATTTTAACAAGGGCAGGAATAGACATTTCAGGCTGAGTCATAAAGAGGATGACATCATCCGCATATAGGGCTAGCTTATGCACAGTTCCAGCAAGACATACACCAGAGATATCTTTAGAGCACCTTACAGCCTCTGCAAGCGGTTCGATAGCCAATGCGAAGAGAAGCGGGGACAGGGGGCATCCTGCCGCTCCTCGTCCCAGTTTAAAGGCGTCAGAGGCACAGCCATTAACCAACACTCTTGCCACTGGGGCACTATACAGCAGTCTCACCCATTTAATAAAATCAGGTCCAAGTCCGAATCTTTCAAGCACATCAAAAAGATAGTCAGACTCCACCCTGTCAAATGCTTTAGCTGCGTCCAGAGTTACACATAGGATTCTTTCTTGAGTAGAGCGAGCATATTGTATTACATTTAAAAGGCGCCGAACGTTTGAGTGTGAAAACCTATTTTTTATGAATCCTGTTTGATCGCGTTTTATCAAGGCTGGGAGGTGGACCTCCAACCTCCTGGCAAGAAGTTTTGACAGCAATTTACAATCCACTCCTATCAAGCTAATTGGTCTATATGAGGAGCAACAATCTGAGGGCTTATTCTTCTTTAATATAAGAGAAATATTGGCAAGGTTAAGTGTCTGGGGTAAAGTTCCCTGTTGAAAAGATTCTGTATACATTCTAGTGAGTGGATCCACTATTATTTTAGCCATTTTCTTATAAAATTCAGGGCAGAACCCATCAGGGCCTGGGGCTTTCCCATTTGGTAAGAATTTAATTGTATTTAACACCTCCTCCTTAGTGACTGGACCACATAGATCTTCTCTGCCCTCTGCCTTTAGAGTCGGCAAATTTAAATGATCTAGAAAACTGGCCCTGTCACTGGCAGAATCATGGCATTCAGGAGAATATAATTTTTGGTAAAAGAGTTTCATAATGTTAACCATATGTTTAGTTTCAAAGTGTTTAACCCCCCTGTCATCTTTTAGTGAAGGTATTATATTGGAGTCCACCCTACCTTTTGCCAAACGGGCCAGAAGTCTTCCCGGCTTATTAGCGGATTCAAAAAGACGGTGCTTAGCATAAAAAATGGCCATTTCTGCTTTATTGGTAAGAAGATTATCAAGGGCTGAGCGGGCAGCATCTAGCTTCTTCAGAACTGATCCGGAGAGTGAGTGATTATATACCCTCTCCAGGTCAGCAATCTGAGATTCAAGCTCTAGTTGTTGTTTGAGCGCTTCCTTTCTTTTTGCTGAAGTGAAAGATATGGCTACTCCTCTTATATATGCTTTAGCTGCTTCCCAAAGTGTGGAAGCTGAAACATCAGGAGTGTCATTAATGGAAAAAAATAATGTCAGTTCTTCCTCTAAGAGAGTAAGAAACTTAGGGTTACTGAGCAAGGATGGTTGGAGCCTCCAGTGTCTTGTAGAGGGGTCAAAATAAGGAGGTGTGAGTTCTAAGTTAATTAGTGAATGATCTGAAATGGTCATTGATTTTATATTACAAGAACTAACCCTGTCCAGTGCTTGCCTTGAGGAAAAAATATAGTCAATTCTTGACTGCGAATTATGTGGACGGGAAAAAAACGTGTAGTCTTTCACTTTTGGGTGCATAATCCTCCATGTATCAAATAAATTAAGGTCATTACAGAGCTCTCGAGTAGCTAAAGCCATTTTAGATGGGCGTGAGGATTTAAGAGGACTATGGTCTAACTCTGGTTCCAAGCAGGAGTTGAAATCTCCACCAATAATAACAAGAGGTGAGATAATAGAGGATAAGTCAGCCAGTAGTTTAGAATAAAAACAGTTTTCGTAGGTATTAGGTGAGTAAATACATCCCAAAGTAAGCTTTTCACCGTATAAAAAGCCTGAGATTAATACATATCTACCTTCAGAGTCCTTTATACATTTATCTAGTGTAAAGGGCAGTCTCTTATGCAACAGGATTGCAACCCCTCTGCTTCTGGAGTTGAAGGAAGAATGAAAAACTTGGCCCACCCAGTCTCTTCTCAGCTTCAAATGCTCAAGGTCATTTAAATGCGTTTCTTGTAAAAAAGCCAGATGGGTCCCCTCTTTTTTGAGTGATGAAAGAATTTTGCGTCTCTTAACTACATTGTTGACTCCCCTAATGTTCCAAGTGACTACTTTAGTAACACTCATCTTACTAGTGATAAAAATACCACGTACTTCAAAATACACCACGCTAGAGCTCTGTTATACGTAAATCTAGAAAATAAAAACCAGTAAATTGTGCTGTCATGTGAAAAAACCCTCCCGAACGACAACAGAACACAAAAAGGAACCAAAACCCCTGAGATCCCAACCAGACATGTCAAGAGAGACAAACATCCAAACAGTAAGCAAAGAAACACCCACTGGGTATTACAGAGGACACGACTCCAAAGGAGGTCATTACCGAGGAGAGGGCACCACAGGGAAAAAGAAATGAAGAAAAACCAAAGGTCCTCCCCAGAGCCCCCACACCTGCCCTAAAAAAAACATTAAACAACCTATGTTCATTCTGCAAAACCTAAATATGGCCCCTCAAGCATGCATAACCAGGGCATCAAGTGACGAGTATGAGATATCACCCAGACCATCTTGAACATATCCTCAAACCAAAGTGCTGCACAGAATTACATTCTTTCCATATTCTAATTCCAAGGGGAAAAAAAGGAAAACTATATAAGTGGAAATGGCATGCTGCTGTACTGTTCAAAATGAAATATAAGGCAATGGGTAGACCTTTAATATGTAAGCAACAAAAGGCATAAATATCCAATGCCTATGAAAAACTATTTTCCCCCTATATTTAGAGCAATAAAAAATATCTGACAAAATACAGAAACTAGAAATCTGCACCAAATAATCGCTAATGATGTTCAAAACGGGCTTAAGACTTCAGCAAAGTGGCTGCTAAAAAAAAACCCAGGAAAATGAAACCAGCCCTAAGTTACAATCAGATGGAAACTTCAATAACATCCAAAGTAACTGTCAGCCGGTATACTTGCAACATCGTTTCTCTCATGTATCTAAGTCATATCTCACCGGTAGTTATATTCAGTTAAGCTTGACCAAAAAGTCCAGAGCCTCTTCGGCGGTGATGAAGCTGCGCTCCGTTCCGTTGTGTTGCACTGCAAGCCTGGCAGGAAACAGCATCCTGAATCGTATTTTCTTGTCAATGAGTTTTTGTACAACACTGTTGAAAGATCGGCGTTTCAGCCGCACCGCAGTAGAGAGATCCTGGTGGATTAAGATGCGGGATCCCCCATGCTCCAGATTTCCCATCCTCCTTACGGCCGAAAGGATTCGCGGTTTGTCCCGGGAGTTGTGAAGCTTGATGATCACCGGGCGGGGGTGGTCACTCCTCGGTCCTGCAGTACGGTGTGCCCGGTCCAGCTTTATCCGTCCTTTAGCAGGAGACAGGCCGAGCAGCGATGGCAGCCAGGTTTCAAAAAACTGAATTGGGATCTCGCCTTCCGAACCCTCCTTCAGGTTAAGGATTCGTAGGTTGTCACGTCTGCTTCGGTTCTCCGCGTCGTCTAGCTGTTCGGACATGGTCGCCTGCTTGTTCTCCATTTGTGCTAAACGTAGTTCAAGAGCAGCGACCTGGTCTTCCACGGATGAGACCCGCTGTTCTGCTTCGGTGATGCGTTTAGACTGTCCCTCCAAGCTACTGGCAATTTTCTCCAAAGCTTCTGAGAGTTTAGACAGCTTCTGCTCCATGACTTCACTTATATTTTGAGTCACTTCCCGCACTAGCTCGGACATGTCCATACCGTTAGCTTCCGTGGTGGTTGGGCTAGATGCTATTGTTGCTAGCGGCGCGTGGTCGGTGATCTTCGATTGAGTTGTTTGCCTTAAATTGGCTGGTCTTTCTCTCAGAGACTGTGACCACGGTTTAGAGGCCATAATAGAGCATCACCAGGAAGAAAAAACAGACTTAAGAATGAACTTTTAAACGGAAAATAGTCGGACAGGAGCAGGAGCCCCACAAAGACACAGCCTTCAGTCAGCCATGGTCACGTGACCCCCCGGGCCTGGCTATTAATCAGCCAATCCCTAATCTTCTCACCACAGAAAGATGTTTTGGAGAGATGGGATGTTTGGAAAATAATTACATTCATTTTTATGAATGAAAAAAAAAACCTGAGCACAATACGGGTAAAATACATGGACTGTATACACATCAATCATAAATGAAAAATACATCAAATGATGCTGAATTGATTAGAGCCAAATGGTACCAAATGAAGAGCCATTTGGGAGCTGAAAGAGCCAGGTCTTATTACTGAGCTGAGCCAAATTATCTATCTAAATCTCTGAAAGGAGCCAGAACCACCATTTGCCACAGGTTGAAGAATGGGACTTTTTGTCCACTATGAAGATTGTTCATTTCCACCACTTACCATTTCTTGTTTGTTAAATATAAAAATGTTTTTTTCTGTTTCCCTTTTGGCAAAATTATACAACTAGTAGATTAAAGTGCTAATTATTCAAACCCACACACTTTCAACTGCTTAAACAGGATCATTGTGGATTAGAGGTTAACGCTGTCACCATGTAACAGGATACTTAAAGCCCTCAAAGCAGATTGGAGTCTTCTTTGTGAAGTTTGCATGTTTACCATCCTGCTTCTAAATTTATGTCTGAGTGAACATCTCTACCCTTTGAGTTGAGTACCTAATATCTAGTCAAATTATAGATTCCTGTTGTCATTATACACTGGTAGAAAGCTCAAGATAGAAGCTCTTTATTTGCAATCCTTAAATCAATAATGACAAACCTCCTCATCCACAAGGTTCCTTCAGGGCTCCTAATATGACTTCATAGTACACTTTGTCCACATTACTTTGACAGGCCATGTCCCTGCAGCATCCAGCCAGCTTTATTCTCTATCAAAACACCTCTGCTAAAGCAACAGCACCTCTTTAAATGACAGCTCATACCATAAGGTTAAGTCCACCTTCATATGGAAAGCCTGGATTATTTTTATCTCCTGATGACAAATGAAAGTAATATCTCCACACATCACTCGACCTACTTACACCTGTCAGTTTTTCCGTACTAAATGAGGGGGTGGTTATCGCTCTCTTCTCTGTAAATACAGTTTGTGGTGATCCAGTAATGATAATGAGTGACAGCAATGCCTCTCCTCTTTGTGTTGTCAATTTTCCAAATAGAAGGTACTGATGGAATGTGATTAGATTAAATTTTCCTCGGATTATCTCAGACCTATTTATGTTTAAATTGATGAACTGCCAGTTTTATGGGCTAAATGTCAGATTGTCTTGTTGTCCCTATTACTTATTCTACTTCCCATTGATTGCTGTTTGCTAACATCATGGCCTGTTGATTTTCTACAGTAATTTCATGCTTTTTCTCTTTTTAAAAAGTAAACTATCCACCTATCTCATCCTTCTTTGAGCCACACTTGTCATACAGCTGTAAAGAGTGTCTTTGGAATCAGTTTTATGATTTATTAATTCGCTGGTGTAAACCACTTTAAAGATTGCTCAGCTGGCTTGGCTTGAATGATACATCAATCACGCACTAACAGCGAGCTGTCTGTTCTCCATCAAGCTGCTCTGTCCTTGTTTATGTGTTTACTGGTCATATTAATACTTTGCCATTTTGCCGCTTTGCTAATGCTGTAAACTTAAATGGATCTTAAGTTTCAGAATAAACAATCTTCAAACACAAAGTGAGTCCTAATGCTGTCAAAGACAGAATCATCTCACGTTGCATCAAGTCTTCTGTTAAAGTTGTATTTTTGTGGTGTTGGCAATTAATTGAAAGCAAATGTAAGAAGCTGGTTACCCAGAATTTCAGGGCTCTTTCACATCAGGCCACAGATCCAAGTAAATTTGACCCAAATTCTAGTTTCATTTTGTTTGTGAGAACTTAAGCATATCTTACTTGGGTATTGGGCTTGAGACCACTTGTCTCAGGCACCGTACATGGAGGATGTGAACACAACCGGGCCTGAGTAAGGTGAATTTGTCTGCAAGTAGAGATGTAGGATCAGTTCTACAGGTCTCCTGACCCTTGAAAACTGTCAAATCTATGCAACACAGGCCTTTTTCATCCTCTGAGCAGTGCCGTAGATAAAAGTAGGAAGAGGTTCGTTGTTGGTGCCTTCAAAATAATAAAAACATCCATAGCCTGCAGGATAGACCCCACTGTCCATGGAGATTAAACAAATGTTGAACTGAGTATTGCCAAGGTTTTCTCTTCTTTCTTCCTCTTGGCAGATTTTCAAACCAATCGTGTACTCATCACATCATTCTGCACACCAGTTTGATACCTGCTGTATCAAACTGGTGTGCAGAATGACAGGGTTGGGAAAATGATTTTCCAGTTTTTAGTCATTTAAATTTCATTTTCATTTATATTCGATTTATGTTAAAAAAGATTTAAAAAACCTGTTTTTGTTGTCTTGTTCCTTCTGACTTTATGACCAGAGCGGAGCAAACCTAGTGAACCAGTGAAATGGAAAGAAAAATTTAACTTAGCAAATTAAGTTGAAATTAGCACAGTGCCATGCTCTGTTAACCTGTGAATGGTCATTTCCATTAGGTGTTAGCATCAAGCAAACTCAGTTGTATCTCCTTGTCAGTTTCCTGCAGTCTCTCTTCAATAATTACTAGTGACTTTGTAAGAGTAATTTTACCTGAAATGTACACGTCGCTATGATGAAGTTCTTGCTGAGTAGAGTTTTGCTTTTTCTTTTTTGCTCATACTCATCACTTCTTGCCTAGTTGCCTCTGTCATGTTTCTACAAGTGCAGTTGCATTGTGGAAGTGTCCCTAAGTCTGCCTTGGGGATTTGAACCTAGAAACACTCACCATTATGGCAGACCCCAGCTCCTCCTAATTCCACTCAGGATGTTTGAAAGGCCACTTGGTAAAATCTCAGGACCTGACTGTTCTGAAACTGTCCCTTAAATGTTGGGATTTCATGTTAGAGAGGGAGCTAATGGCTGTTATCAGTTCTACCGGTGATCAGTCATTTGTCTCCAAAGGCCATAAGTGCCAGGTTCTTGGGCCGGTGGGCCCAAGACTCAGTGAGGTGGTGTTTATCACAGTCACAGTCAGCTGGGGCAAAGCTGATTGAGTAGCTCCTGAGTTGTTTGCGGTTGAACCTTATGTCAGACTAGGGGTAAGAAGGAACTGTGGGCAATTTGCTGTGGCTATTCAGTTCTCCTTCACCACAAGGACTCATGGGAGTAGTTTGTTGTAAGTTCTGTTTGGCTAATGTAATTCATTGTGGCATTTAGATTAGAGTGAAACATTAAAAGCGTTGTTTTGTTTATAGATGCAGAGACTTTCAACATTAAAAGCAGAACCATGAAAGTCAGACTTCTCTATTTCATTTTAATTTGGCATCACATACAATACCCACCCTGTTTTCAAACCCAAGACATCAAATAAAGCTGCTTTGCTGGTGACCCGGTGCTTCAAAATATGATGTCAGTACCACTGTAGGGTCCTTTCTGGAGTCACAGTTTAACCTGACAGCATCTATTTATCATCAGAATTGTTGTTAGAGGCCTTGAAAGCCTTACATGAAGTATCTTAATATATCAGTTTGTCTTTCCATATGTCTACTTTAGATTTTATTTTATATTGCGTAGTTGCTAAATTTGTTGCAATTTTGATAAAACATGGGCATGTAAATCATGAAGCCTTTAGGAAAGACCAAGCTGAACATGCAGTTGTCTTAGACAAGTTAGGCATGAAAACAATGGGTGTCAAAACTTGAACTATTTTAGAAATTTATCACAGAAAAAGGATGCATTAAGAAATGGTTGCTGATTAGTAGGACTAGGTTGTGTTACATTATCCATCAGTGAAAAGAACACCAGCTGTGATCATTTAACACATCTGTACCAATCTAACATATTAGAAGCAAAAAGTGTAGCTTATTTTTATCAGTCCTCCTGTTAATCCCATTGTGTTGAGTCATCATTTTAATTTAAGCAGTGCCTATTTCAGGCACTGCTGGTTTCCTAGCTAGCTCTGTATTGCCAGCAGCGTTACTGCACATAGAATTAGGGGTGTAAATCACCTGTTTCATTGCGATGCAATAAAATATCGATATTTTAAATGACTTATTTTTCGTCACAAAATCTGCCACAATACGATTTTGAACTGATTCAATATAGGGGCCTACAATTGATATTAGATGAATTTATGCACAACTCTCACACAGTTAGAGTGAATAAATACTGGTGCAGTGACAGCAGAAGCATCACCTGTTGCCTGACATAAGGAGGAGACTCACAGAGTCCCCTGCACACAGGTCACTTCTCTGACTTCTGATCAGGAATTCAGGCAGACTTTAACGCATGTTTGTTGTGGAAAATGAGAAAACGTGCAATTTTGGCTAAGATCAAAAAAGCACAGAAGGGGCAGCATGACATACACCAGGTCACCTGACTGTTGAGTACGCACACATTGCCATCATGATAGAAATACAATATGTCATTCAGAGGGAGGGTAGAATATAACATCTCTGCTGCTGCTGCTGCTGCAGAAAATAAAATTTGTATCAAACTGGTGTTTTAACACACATTTCTGGTTAAAGAACTAGTATTCCTTCTGCAGTTTGTAAATGGCAGATGCGCAAATTGTGCTTTAATCTAAATTTCGATTGATTGCCCAGCCTTAGTTTTAACCAGTTTAGGCCAGATGTAATGATACCTTTAAGGTGATACTGTGCATCTACCTTTAAGACCAGATACAATATCAATGTGTTTTGGATGATGTTATAGTTGTCAGCATGTTATTGTTTAAAACTGCTATTTTGGTTAAAGCAAGCAGAAGAACCACATTAATGTTGCTTTCAGGACCTTAGATGTTACGAGTAAACTGAATTACAGGATAGAAGCAAGCCTGTTACCTTATTTTCAATGACACACTTGATTGCTTCTGTGGAAAATATAGAGATTTTACGGTCCTTTCTGTCAGACACAGCTGAGTTCATGCATCAGTTTTAAGCTCTCACGGTGTGTGATGCAGGTGTTGAGGGGAGACTCCCACAGGATTTGGGTAATAATATTACATTATGAGCTGTCTTTTTATTGTGGAGGAAGAACCAAAGGTAATTTTGAGACGATATTAAATTATGACATCACCGGAGGGATGCAGGAGCAAGAGGCTGTAACTTTCAAATTACTAAGACCTCCAGTCTAAATCAGTTTTTGGACAGCATGGACTTATTTTTTCTTTCATCCTCAACACACTGATATAAAAATATTTATAGTCTGTTTGTCAGTATCAAACAGAATTATCCAGTGGTATTAGTTTCACCTGAGCACCTACACAATATGAAGACTTCTGGCCAGTACAAACATGTCTTGAAGGTTTTGCTGTCTAGGGAAATTTATAATCTAGCTTTGTCATGTGTACAGAGGAATTACAGAAAGCAGCAAGAACATAATCTGCATTAGCTGTTGTTTTTATTATCACTGCTTTCTTCCCTCCCACCCCATTGTCTCTTCTTATTTGTTGTCGGTCTTTCAGGTTTGGTCCTGTAGATCCATGCCTTGTTTGAATTTTGATCAGAGATTTGCTTTGGCGATACCAACAGTGTAAATAAGGTACAAAAGGCCCTTGTCACTTAAATCATAACTTTCATTGCAAACACTCTGTACTTTGCCTTGTATGACTGACTGCACTGTATCCCAGTAACACAACACAAACATGACTTAACCAGTGGCCAATCTGTTAAAGCTTTTTGACATTGCATTGAAGGATAACGGTGATCTTATTTATATGTTGCATCATCATTTGAGCATTTGGATACCAAGTTCACTGCACTTAAGTATGTGCATCCACACTATGCATTCACAATGCATCTTTAATGACAACCTGCAATCAGAACTCACTTGATCACCTCTTACGTAACAGCCCATACATCTTCTCTGTGGTTCCCAGGCTTGCTGTGGCTCGGTATCCCAGAATGTCATGCAGTTAAGCTGATGACAATACAAATTAAATGGAGTGAATATGCCACAAGCTGAGAGGCAAGCTGTGCCTTTTTAACGCTTTTTACCCTCAATTTGTAATATACATGTTTGTTTTTTTTTTCCTTTTTTTAAAGGAAACTGTGTTAATTTATTTAGCGTACTAACCTTGTAGGGTACTAGTAACATTGACAGACTCCTCAATTACAGATGACAAGAATCATCAAGTTGTGATGTGTTTGCAAACAAGTTGGTTCTAAGATGTGAACTGAAACAGGCTCCAGTTTGAGAGCTTGTTTCCTTTTTCTCCATTTCTGAGTTCAGAAAAAGCCAAAATGGTATCCAAATGAAGAGCTGTATGGGAGCTGAAGGATCAGCTATAATTACTCAGCTGAGCCACATGATCCGGATCTCTGAAAAAAGCCAGAATTCCAAAAGGAGTTCAAAATTCCAAAAGCAAAACTGGACAAATTTAATAAGCCACCCTTTTGCTTACTGGTGAAGGACTGCAAATTACATTAGTTGGCAGTGCTGCCTTTACTGGGTGCCAGTACACAGCATCTATGCTACCAAGCCAGTATGAATAAATGCCTCCCACACAAACTCGATATGCAGTCTGAGCCAATGGTTATCAATTCAGCTGCCTTAAGTATTCATTAAGGTGTGCTCACACCTAGCACTAAGGATCCAGATAGCCTAACAGGATGTTTTTTCTTTGTTAAAGCAAGAAAAAAGGGGGTAATGAGTTCATGTTTGGGTTTCAGACTCAAAAGCAGTCATAAAGCTCCAGAGTAGAATGATGTTTGTTTTGATTTTGCCCTTTTTTGAATTGGCCTTCTGATTTAACCCTGCAGCAGCTGGCAGGCCATGGTGTTGTAATGGTATGCATCTAATGTACACTAAACTTGCCCAACAAGCCACATTCCGTCTGTGAAACTTAAAATGTTTCATCTTTTAAGTGTAGATTGAGTTAGTTGTTAGTTAATCACCAGTGAAATCTTTACAGGAACACTACACACAGTTTTGAAATCCAATATGAAAATTTGTCAAAATAAGTTCAGAATAGTCAAATTTGATAACTATCTTTATGTAGTAGCAAATCTAACAAGCTTTATTTTCTTACAAGCTTAGATATAAGCGATTTATGTGGAGTTAAATGATATTGAACTGGCAGAATCATTTTTGTGTGTAGTACTGCTTATTTTAATGATACTGCATAATAAAAGGTAATATATGAACATGGGTTTTTTTCTTGGTTTCCCCTTTTCCTTTTGGGATCTCAAACTTGTCTGTCGCTTGGCCTCTCACTCAGTTTCTTGGTCAGAAGCAGACGCAGCTTTCTGCTGGGAAACTGCTGAAGCATTTCCTCGCCTGCAGACCGTTTTCCCTCACTGTGCCGTCAATTGAAGGAAATGAGGCAGCAAAAAAGGAGATGAAGACATCTGTTTAGGGGTTTCCATACACCCCTAATACTTATTTTGTTAATGCATGCTCAAACAGCGTTAAATGGACAAATGTGAAGAAATCAGTTTCCTCTGTGGTAAAAAGCTTTTGATATTGATTTCTTTTGCTGAATAAATTTCAATCACAGATAAATTATCCAGGACAATCCAAAAAAAGTTTTTCTGCAAAGTTTGGGCTTTTGCATTTTACATATTTTATTTTTTTCTTCCCAACCTTTTCATTTTTTTGGCTCTGATGTGTCTGTGATAGAGTGAATCACTGTGACCGAGCAGCCCACATGGTGGTCACACTTCTGCAGCAGTGTGATCCTAAGTGTCACCGCCATGTTGGCAAAATATGGCAGTGCAAGCTGGGTTGAATAGAATTCCTTCCTCGGATACATGTGCACTACTTAATATCTTGTATTCTGCTGGGCATTGCCAAGTCATAGCAGTTTATTAAGAATTAATTGTCTCCACTGAGTCCTTTATAGTTTTTCTTAAGACATCATGCTGATAAAGGGATTTAAGTGCAGCTATTTTCTCAGTCTTTATATGGCTAGGAGGAAGGTTAGGGCCTTTAATCCACTGAGTAAAAAATGGATGAGCCCCCCATTTCAAGGGGACAAATAAGTTCTGTCAGTGCTGCTCTGCCTAATTATGATAATATCCAACATCAAATAGTTGTAAGAAGAGAGGGACTGTATTGAAGCTGCAGTGATGTGTTTGTGTATATTATTGACTTTCAGGGGATAAGTGGGCTGCACTGTGGTGCAGTAGTTAGCACTGTCTCCTCAGCTCCTTCCTGTTTAGAATCTCTTGTTTGTGTGGTGTATGCATGTTCTTTCTGTCCATGTGTGGGTTCTCTCCTGGTACTTTGGCTTCTACCCATAGACCAAAGACAAGCTCGTAAAGTTAAGTGATGACTCTAAATTGCCCAAAAGTGTGTGTGTCAGCCCTGTCAGTAGCTGTGTTTGATCCACGACATACTGTCAAATGCAGTATTCTTTATGCTGAGGTTGTTCAAATGTTTGACACTTTGGTACCGTTTTGATACAACATGCTTTTGACAATCCAGTTTCTGATAGGTTTATGTTCAGTACTACATAGAGTACTTAAGCTTTTAGGAAAAAACAGACATTTGTATTTAAATCCAAAGATGCTGTGAGTGGATAGAAAGGTATGGCGTGCTGCAATAGACTATCAAATATGAATGACTGCTGATGTCCTGTAGCATGTCCTGCAAAACAGAGTGCTGGCAGAATGCTGAGTGCTGAGATGTTTTTTCCCAATTTCTTTGGGAAGAAATTAAGAAATTCAAATCACACTAACACTTTTGAACAGACATGAATGAAGATTTTGTATGATTGATCTGAAGTTCCCCATTCTGCCCATAGTGTGTCTCTCTGCTTGCCCTCCATCACAACCTCTAATGCTAACTGCTAACTTTTCAATTTAACGGTTGGCAAATACATTTTGTTAAGTCTCTCTAGTGTTTCTAAGAGATGCTAGAGAACAAGAGAGAGAGACATGGATGTCTCCTGGTTCCTAGAAGTTTTCCTTTACCTTGCCTGTGGACTGATGACACCCTCACAGCCCTGCACAGACAAATATACCTAAATGAAAAACATTTGAAGCCAGAGTCAGAGAGCAGAGTCACTATGCATGCTACTTCTGGTTTATTAATGATTATTCTCTAACAAAGCAGATAGATTGGCCATCAGGCAAATCCATCTTACAAGGCTTCATCCTGAAAGGATTTTTGGTAGCTCAAAACTGACCTGACCAATCAGCATCATTTGCATAGAATGAGGCATTAGCAATGGGTGGGGTTTTTTGTGCTGGAAGCAGATAGCAATGGCTGCTACTGGTGTAGTGGTAAGCTCAGATGCAACTATAGTATGGCAGCAGTTTTATCAGAACTGGACCATATCTCTTAACTAAATACAGAGCAAAGGACAGCACTGAAAGCTTTTTATGACGAAGAAGATGTTTTCACTCTTCTCCAGACCTGCTTTGGCATGAGATTGTGATAAGTAGGTAGTTTTCACACCTGATAGTACGGGGGACTTGGTTAGTTTTGGAACTAAAATTGCAACATTGTTGCACTTTCCTATGGTTTGGTTTGCATTCACACTGCGCTTGGTCAGGTGAACCAAACAATATTTTTTTTAAGTGACCAGAGTCTGCTTGTGTGGGCCTTACCGAGTTCGTGCGTGCTTTCATACTACTCGAAACAAGCCGGACTATCCGGGAAAATGGACCAGAGTTTGTTTAAAGCGGATTAAACAGCTCTGGTGTGAATGTGCCCTTAATGGCAGAGTTTTAGCAGTTTACTTGGACTTTAAACCGGTACAGTGGCAGCCACTGGTGTAGCAATTATCTTGGATGTAGCTATAGTATAGCAGCATTTTTTATCAGAACTGGGCCAAACTTATTTATTAAAACAAGAACAAAGACTTGCACTGAAAGCTTCTCTTGGCAGAGATGTTTTTGCACTTCTTCCAACCAGCCTCAGCACGAGTTTTTTCAACCAACAAGCTCCACTGTTTGATAACTACAGCACTGCCAGCCTGCCAGGCTCATGTTACTACTGGAGCTGTGCATGCCGACTGCCTCTTTTTGTCACGTCACTCTTATTGACCCGTAATGAATGTGAGAGATATAACCTTTGTCCAGTCATCATCCGAGAAGTCCTACCCATACCAAATGCTTTGTATTAGAGGTTTCCTACGTGAATGTGAAATACTATCCATGCAGTGGCTATATGAACCAGTATATTTGACGTGCCAGGTTAACTATTCAGAGGAAATATTTTATTTAAGGTAGGCTTGACACATTTTTTTTTCTTCAGGAAAATCAATTTTTTTGCATTTTATTTCTTTAAATAGTATGTCAAATTTTGGAATGTTCACTGTTAGGGAACTTTTCTTCAATCAATCAAAGAAACAAATAAATAAATTAAGCAGTTTTGGGTGCCCAGTATATTGTTTTTGTTTCCTTGGTTCTGAAACAGCTATCAATATTGTTGAATTTCAACTGGAATTGTAACAAAACTCTAAATTCTGGTATCGTGACAGCTCTACTTTATTCTGTGTCCTGCATTTGAAAGTAGTATGACTGCCAGTTTGTCAGTGTTTTGCAGTATGCTTGGCCTAGCTGGATTCCGGTCCTTGAAAGTGCAAGTAACTGAGCTAATAGCAAATGTGTTTACAGTGTGGCTTCCTCTTCTGGTCTGAAAACCTTTTAAGTGATTTATCTGGATTTTCAGGATTTTCTCAGAGATGAATATTTACCTGCAGGATGCCTAACACCATTAGGATGACTTGAAGAAATTAGATTCACCAGTGTTTGATCCACATCACTATAATGTAAATGTAACAGAGTTGGAGCAAGTTCTCCTGCTAATGCTGCTACTGTGTGTCATTTATCTTTGACTGGTTGGTGCTATGTATTTTGGGTAACTCAGGGAGACTAGTCTGATGCATACTGTTAAATTTTTTCAGTATTAGTATGACATCTAGGTATTTCTTCCAAAGTGCAGAGCTCACATTTGTTTGCATATTGCATACAGTATACTTCATTAAGGCTAAATCAGTATATTGTGGGTGTGTGGACAGTTTCAAGTACACCATTGACTGGTGACTGGTCCAAGGTGCTGCCAGCCTCTGGCCAAGTGACAATTGGGATTGACTCTAGCCTTTCCACAACCCCAAATGGGACAAGCGGTACAGACAATGAAGGAACTGGTGAAAGTGGCTCCACTGATGCGATAAGAAGCTCGAAGAGGTAAACACGTTTTAGCTCAAACCACATGAGCCACTGCTGTAAAAACGTGACCAAATAACTGCTGTGTACTGCTGTGAACATTATAATTGATCAGCATGTTGTAACATGACAGAGTAGAAAGTCAGCTGCTACTTTGCCTATGTTTGTAAGGCTTTAATGAGTCAACTGTAGGATTTTTCTTGAGGCCTGGTTGGCAAGCCCAGACAAACATCCTCGTTTGTTATTATGCTGGGAGTGGTAGGTTCTGTCAACTGTCAAAGAAAAAGGCCTGCCAAAATCAAGTTTTCTTTTTAAAATCTTATTAAAATTTCAAAAATAAACATAACAATATTTGGGAAAAATGAAGGGAAAACAACAAAAGGAATTGTCAACGGAATAATCCTCTTTGGTTTTCCTTTTAATTTTATTCACTTAACCTTGTCTTATAAATGCAATAAAATGATAAATGTTTTAATATTTGTCTGTTTGTTAAAACAAACCAAAAAAGCTGCTCATAACTAATTGGCCAAAAAAAAGTTTGCCTTATTAAATTTGGTCAAAGGTTGCAATACCAGAAACAACTGAAACCATGTGAAACAACTGAAAATACCCTGCAGTATGACAGAGTTTCAGTCATGTTCGGTTCTGTTCTTTATTTCATCCTGGCCTCAGCAAAAGAATAAAGACAAAGCAGATGGATACGCCTGTTTCCTTGTTTCTCACTGGAAAATCCATCTTGCATAGCTCCTGTCTGAACCATTTGGACCCCGTTAGAAAGTGACAGGACCAATCGGTGATGAGGGGCAGTACTTTTGGGGGCAGCAGAGTGGTGACGTAAACAAGCAGCAGCAAGAGACCGGTGCCGTTATAGTGGAAGACATTAGCGTGGATGCGACTAAAGCGCCAGTTTTATCAGAACTTGACATTTCTTCATTAAAAGAAGAACAAAGAACAGCAGTGAGTTGTTTTCTTTTCAAAAATGAGAAAAGTCGCGTACTGACATGTCTATAATTGCCATGGTTCAGGTTAGGCAGTTCTTTGTGGAGTTTATTCCTCAGTAGTGGCGACATTGCTCTGATTGGTCCGTAAAGATGTGACAGACAGAATGTTGATCCAATCAACTTCCGAGTTTTTTTCAAAGTCTCTACCCTTAAACAAACGCTGTATATCGGAGGTTTTTCCAGATGGATGTGTGAAACAAATCCATCTGGCATTTCAGGTTAAAACTAAACATAAAAACAAGCTAAATGCAGATCAAATATCAGTCAGAGCCTTTTAATCTGCAATTCATGTTTTAGCCATGCCAATTGTCAATCATGTGCCTTGCTTCCTGGTGGTTATTGAAGATTTAAAATTTTCTCCTTGTCTGTCCTCTGAACATAAGCTCTGTGCTGATCTCGTCTTTGTGGCAAAATCTCTCTATGTTGATATCAGTACATGCCTGCAAGGATTTTCAGTGTAAAGTTAAGCCCTTTTTTTAGTCGAGCGTAGGGCAGCCTTTGTAAGTTTCCTTACAAGATCCTTGTAGTCCTGTTTAAGGCTGATCATTTCCCTTCATGATAGTCCACCCTATCCAGAGCAGCTTTGCTAATAACAGGAAACATGGCCACTGCTGCAGATACTAATGCGCGCCTGCCCAGAGCCTGACAGCCAGATTACAGCAGGAAGAGTGTTGTTAACATGCTGAAGTGCCCTGAAACACCTTCCCATATACTAGCTGTATTCCACAACCTGCGGGCAAAAATGAAGTTGGCAAGTTAAAAACAGTAGTTTTGTGCATTCATATGTTATAGTTTAGGAAAATGTGATGTTAAAATTGATCAAACATGCATTGTTTTTGCCTTGCCAAAATGCACTGTCAAGACCAGATTAAACATTGTTGTGTGGTTTGAAATTTTGGGAAGTGAGTGTCAGAATAGCAAGTACTGCCGCAATGTAATTATTGTTATTATGGCTGATTGCTGAGTCTGAATGCTGGATCAGCAGCACCTTAATGGATTGTGTTTCGAAGATTTATTGACAGTTAAACCAGCCTGGAACTTGTATTGCATCATAGTGAAAAGCCAGTAATAGACTGTTATTTAGTTATTTAATCTGCTGCTCCTAAATTTTGAGTGCTCATTGAAAGATTGTTTTTTTGTTTGTTTGATTTTAAGATGCATCAATGAGCTGTGAGCATTAACACATTAATTGCAATAAGACAAAGGCAAAAAAAATAAATAGCTTATCAAATGTATAATATACATACTATTTTGTGCATCATAGTTGAAGACAGGACAAAAGTAGCCTGCACCTTGTGTTTGTAAATGTTTGATATTCAAACATTGGTTTTAGTAATTTCCTTTAACTTTCCATCTTTCTGTACTTTTTTGTCCTGGTGGAGCTAATGTTGTTTCCACCAGAAGTTCCAAAGTTGAAAGACTGACTGTAAAAGTAAAAACTAAGATGCTATGAATAACACTCAGTAAAAGGATGTTTACAGCAGTAATACGCTTATTGACCCCGAGATTATCTATTTGAAATATAAGGTTGTTTTATTTTATTTTATTAAGGAGCATTTTTAATTTTGTATTATTATTGTTCAATTCACAAACTTGTTTTTTTTTTCATTTACATGTTAATATAAAAGTGTGACATTTGGCATTTGGTCTTTTTGACAAGGAACTGACTCAATTTTCTATTGTGTATTTTCATTCAGCTAAATATAATGAGCTATAATTTTTGGACCATACCATCCTAATGATCATCATTATGACTTCAGATAGCAGCTGTATGATGCATTCATTGCCATCAGATGGTCAGCCCAACAAGGTCTTTTCAATTATTTTTCTCCCCACTGATGCTGTTTATAAGATTTTCAAGCTGTTCCAGTGTCAGTGGAAAGAGGAGCAGGGAAACAAGGTGTTGATCATCGTGGTTGTTTTAAATGTGCTATATAAATAAAGTTGAATTGAGTTGAATTGATCTGAGGTTGAGCTCTATCTCAGAGGCATTTTTTTCACTAGCATATGTTTTCTATCAAAGTGACAGACATTTTACTGTCTTTATTTCTTCAATTTTATGCTTCCGTCCTCAACATTTTGTAATCAAATTGTTTGAAATGACATTGAGGCTCAACATATTTTATCTTCTTACAGGTTACTTCAGAGTCAGTGGGATGTTCGAGCGCTGGAAGGAAGACTGACTAAAGGAGCATGGTGAAACACCAACCCCTCCAGGTCTATGAGCGCCAGTTGTGTTTGTCATGTATCACTGGGATCTACGGTTGCCGGTGGAAACGCTATCAGCGTTCCCATGATGATACCACCAAGGTGAGCGCTCTTCTGAGAGCTACACTAGCCAACATTCCCACACATCTGGCTGTCAGTGATTAAATAACACACATCCTGACTTTGAAAAGGCTTGGTGTGACACATTGTGGGCTTCTAAATACAGAATATGTTTCTGATAATAGTGCCTTGATAGTACACATCAATCATGTGTATGTAGGTATGTAGAAAGCAGAAACAAATAATACAGGGGATGGGCAATTATAATAGATCTTTTCCAGGATCATGTAGAGAGCAGCAGCTGATAAAGAGAGATTGATTTTGCCCTTGTGTGTTGCAGGAAACTGGACACCTAGTAGCCGTGTTTCCTGTTGCAAATGGTTGTCTTGCAGGACAACTGATAGGTTAATGCACAGTCAGCATTCTTTGTTCATCTTGCTTATCCTTCGTTTTCCTGGTGTGGTAGTGGATGGCATTTGTCTTCTTGACCTCATAAGAAGTCAGACACAAGCACTCTGCAGGCTGTTGTCAGTGTAATCCATTTTATTCAGAAAATGCATATATATTCCCCACAATATCATTATTGTAATTATCATTTTTGCAAGAAAGATGATGTTTTCTACCATCATTTTGTATAAAGACTGGAGCAGCTTTGTTTTTGTGGTGACAAGTATTGTCATGAATAGATGAATAGAGCTTTTATTTGTGCTGTGTTTTGTATTTAATTGTGCGGCTGCTGTCAGCAGGGATCTATTTTTCCATTCAGAATGCTTCCTAGCATAGGTCAAGGTGATGTCTGCATCTCTAATGTTTGCAGTAAACAAGCTGTAACCATTCAAGACAAGGTATATCAGCTACATGTAACTAGATCTAAGCGAATCACAGAGGCGTGAGAGTCTGGATCTCATGTTGAAACCACTGATGACTCATTCATAATCTAGGAGAAGATCATGTCATTTCTCTCCTTTTTTCTATCTTTGTTTGCTGTAATAAGCTGTCCAGGTTGACTGGCTGTCTTAGTGAAGCTGCTTCTGTCTGTATTCAACGTGCTTTGTACAAAGACAGCCCACGTCATGTGTTGCAAGCTGATCTGGCCTCTCAGTAATAATTGAAAGTATTTCCATTTAGCCGTTCTTAACCATTCAGACACACAAAGGCTTCAGAAATAGAAGCAAAACTGCTCTTCATTTGCCTGTGACCTTTTGGTCTCTGTCTGCCCTGACCTGTGAAACATTGGACAAACGTGTAAACACAGCTACCTAGAACTGTCAGCTACTCTTGGTAACTCTTTAAAGTTTAGGAATGCAGTGCAATGGGTGCAGTTCTAATCATTTAAATAAAATGTTTTATCAACGTTTATTTTCTTTTTATTTCTTTATTTATTGTTCATTTGAACGGAATGATTTGGAAGCACGCAACATTCCATTTCTCTTCTCTCTGTGATATATATTGCATCAGGGTGTGACACTATTTTGTTGTTCGGAGTCACACTCTGGTGTATGGTGTAACGACAAAAATATCTGAACAGAGCAAAAAGGCAATCACATATTTCGATGCCAGACTGTTGACTTTGCAAGAAGGCTAAACAAAAATCAACAACCAATATTGCAACCCAAAAATCCTCCGGACCACCCTCCTATTATTACAAAGGGTTTGTGCATACAGGCTATGGTGGTGTAGCTGCCTTCAAAAGCTACGCACCCTGTGTGAAATACCGCGGACTTATCTGGATATGCTCAGGAATGTGGCAAGAGACTGTGGTGTTAAATCCAGTCAAGACAGATGCAAAGAGATATGCTATGTGAGGTTATGCCTGTGTTTTTCAAGAATCATGAGCAGCAGAAGAACAGCAGCTAAAAATGACTTTAAAATTGTGTCTGCTGTGTTTACACAAGTTGTCAGGTTTACTTACACACAAGTGGTGTTTGGGTAACACGTTAAAAAATAATGAGTTGGAATACTCAGATAACTTTTTTATTGTTGTGACAAGTAACTTAACACGGTGGTTCTGCAGATTAAGCGATCTGTTATTCTGTTACTGATTTGCAAAAAGTAATCTGTCATAGAAGCAGGATACCCCTTTTTACTTTTATTAAGACACAAAAACATATCGACAGAGTATCTGCACTGTTTGTATGTTTCTGACTTCTGAGCAGATAGCTCCATATCAGTAGAAAATAAACCTACACTTCTGTGTCAAAGCAACTAATTCAACTAGCAAGATACGATATTTCAACTAGAAGAAAGTTGATACGAGTTAACAATTTATTTTAAAAGTTTGGAAATGTTTGAAATCTGAAATGTCTTTGGTGGTTAAAATTCCTCTTGGATTTTGAAGGGGTTGGGAGGCTGACAGCAGGATAGGATGCCCTCCATATGGAGTCTAGACAGGAGTAGGATAAGATGAGGAGAGGACTTCTGAGGAGCTTGACGCGGACACTGATGAGATGACTTGGAGGCTGCGATGAATGATGGCATGGAGGAGCTGGACCGGGACACCAACGAGTTGAGTTGGAAGTAGCAATGAAGGGATGCAGGATGACACAGAGGAGCTGGACCTGGACATTGATACGTAATGAAGGTGGCTGGGGTGTAGGAGGGTTGCAGCAGTCACACTGAAATGACTGACTGCGGAGGAAAGGAGATTAGATTTGAACCAGCTGGTAACCATATGAACTGGAGCAGGGAGGCACATCAATCAGCGATTTGATTTTTTTTTTTTTTTTTTTTTTAATGAATGAAAGGAGGAATGGAACTTAAGCAGTCTTCCTGCTTGATCTTATGCTAAGCTTCATTATTTTATTGATTCCCAGAAAGATAGATTCTGGCATTGCAGCAACAGAGGAGAAGAAAGTAGTAAAAAAATACATTAGTATTGAAAAGGCAATGTGAAAAACAACTTTAAAAACATTGTGAACAGGAGGTGTATACAACTGGCATTATGTGCAGTTGAAATAGATCAAGGTTACACGTGTTGATATAAAGTGACATGGTACAAGTTTGCATTGTTTTCAATGAAACATCTGTGTCTCCATGACATTCCGATTTTTGAGATGCACCTGTAAAACTGTGTCTCTGCGTACAGTTCACTGTTAGTGAGTGAAGCACTGAACTGTTTTGGTACATTTACTTAGCAAAGCACCAGTTCAACCCATATGTTGTGTTGTAATTCACACATGGGACATAGCTGATGCCACTGTTAGCATGGCAGAATGATATGTGACAGCACAGTCTGAGTCCCGTAATCAGCATGTTTTGCTCCAACTCTAAAAAGCAGCCAGAGAACAAGCCAAAAGTTACCTGTTTGTTAGTGCATTAACATTAAGCACAGCATTCTTCTCTCCTCTACATGTTTAAGGTGTATGATAGCACCAACATACAGTAAGGGATGCACCGATACCGATCCTGGTATCGAGTATCGGCCTGATCCAGCCCCTCAAAGCTGGATTGGTGGGAAAGGGCCGATCAGTGGTGCCGATCCAGGCAACCAGCTCTAAGCCTTTTTTACAAGGTTGTTTGCACTATTTTCTCACAGAATTGTCACTTTGTTTACAGTATGTGGTCAAAAACACTTGTGTAATACAGTTTTGTACTGGAATGTTACCTCTGGTGCACTTTCTTTGTTTTTTGCTGCATTACCAGTCTACAGGGTATAAAAGTTTACAAATGAATAGTAATTTCTGTAAGTTCTGAAGCATTGTTTTTACTAAACTGCTGGTAAACATGTAAGTTTAAGTAAATATCAACTTCAGTAATCTATATGTACTCATTTTTTTGCCTTTTACCCAAAACAATTACCAGTCTTATTTTACAGTAGGGCATGCAGGTTATTCTTTTAACACTGGTATTGGATCAGTATCGGTATCGGTCAACACCCAAAGCCCAGGTATCGGCATCGGTATCGGGACCAGAAAAGGTGGATCAGTGCATCCCTACATATAGTAGGTGTGCTTCTTTTGCACAGTGTCTCTGTTGGCCTGTCTGGGGATTTGACACAAGCTGTAAGCTGTAATGGATTGGCATGGTTTGACTTGAGCCCAACACTGCAGTGACTCCTATTGTAATGATGTTAACAACAGTTTTGTGTTTTAAGTGCTTGCTTGTTTTAAGTCCATGTTGATTCAAAGAAGTAAACTGTGGCATTAAACGAGGTCAGAAAGGCAGCTGTAAACACAGCACAGTATATCCATAGGCATCACTGCTAAAGCTAAGCTAAATCAATGATAAACGTGATATTTTCTACAAGTTGTACAAGTTGTAAATGCCAATACTAAGAAATGAGGTGTTAGTAGCAGCTTCACTCACTTCAGCAGGAGACAATTGAAACTTAAAACTACAGGTGCAGTTACAAAGAAGTGAACACATAGAGACTTATAAAATAGTTGTCTGTCATCTTATGCTCAATCTTAAGTAGAGTATGCTGTCACAGGTATTCTTTAGGAGGAAAATGGAGAGTTCTAACACCTGAATATGCAGTTTGGTGTGTTACCTCTTTTACTTTTGTTGCACAGTGATAGGATACTGTTACTGCAAAGGGCAAAGAAATACTGTAAATAACTGATATAAATTTGAGGCTGTATCAGTCAGTCCTAGTGTTTTTTATCCACTCTAAAAATACATTGCATCTTTTTCCTTCTTCACATCAAGTTTTGCTTGCAAATCGGATGCAAATTCAACGACATGGAATTGCCATTTGCACTTCTCAAAAAACTGAGCAAAAAAAGCATGTTTATTTTTCTTTTGTGCTTGAGGATGTATCTAAGCATGTTTTTGACCAGACATGTTCTCATGGAGTCAAAGAGAAGCTGTTAAACTGTGTCAAAAGATGAAGTCAACAGGGTTTACCAGTGTAAGTTCTGTGAAGAAGTTCTTCTTACCAGGAAAATGAACAAATTAATTTAGGTATCTGTAAGTAAATACATGTTTACTACCAATTCCATTGAGTCTACCCTGTGTTATCCATGTGTAAATTTACTGTAGTATTTTTATTGCTGTTTAGGAGGAGGTTGGTTAACTTGGAGGCAGTCACATCTGGCTGCAGATGTTTTGGAAGATATATTTTGATTGTAGCTGATCTTAACAGTTACTTGCTGTTTCTCTTTCAGTGTATTAACGGCGTGTTCGACCTTTTCCTTAATTTTCATGACTGCTCATTGTTTGTCTGTAACTTTGTCATTTGACTGTGCTGCTAATTGTGTTGGCCAGGACACTGTTGAAAAATAGATGTTTAATCTTAACTTATTTTTCCTGGTAAAAGAAAAAGTTTAATAAAAAAAAAACTTTAATGCACTGTGAGCACAGCTATAAGAATACTGGTCAAAGTTACAGTGGCAAGGAAGAACTTTTCTTTAATTGGTGTAATCCTTGAGCAGAATAAGACTCATCTCGTCAGATTTGTTGCTTAGGTGGTGAAAGTATAATCTATAGATAGGCAGGTAGATAGGTAGATAGGAAAATTCATTGTGATAATGATCATAGATGTAAGGCTTATTAGTGAAAGTTGTAGCTGTTGGAGCCATGCAAGAGCTACATCTGCAGGCCGTCTATGCCAGTAGTAACGGAAACATTATCTGTGATATTACCAGGAACAACTGTGCATGGTTATACTGGCACTGGCAACTACAATATAATGACAATGGGGGGGGGGGGGGGGGGGTGTTAAATTATTAATAAGATATTTTAAAAACCAGAGCAGAAGCTAAAGAAACACAACATTTAATTCTTGAGACTTTGTTAGAGAAACATTTAATTATTAATCACTTATGCTGCTTTTATTGTGTGTCACAGCTTGCTTCGATCAGAATACTCCACAGAGAAGGACATCTGGAATGAAGGGTGGGGGTGGTTGTGAACAATGTCCCCTCTCAGAATCAAGGTCAGAACTCCCAGGTGTTTCCAGGTAGTCATTATGGTTCATGGGAACCGGGGTCAATGCTCTCATCAATGAAAAGGGGGAAGCTGTAAACACTAAGAGCTGCCTCCCACAGACACAGGGATCGACTGTCACTGGAATTAGTGGCACAGTTGAGTGTGGGCGATTATGGAGAAAAAAATGTCATGATTAATTTAATGGATCATGGTTTTGAATTTATCAAAGTTCTTTTTGGTTCCCATTTTTAAGGCTAACCTTTTAAGCAGTTCTATGTAGGACAGTTTTGAGTACTACTTTTTCAGGACTAAATCCCAAGTTTTGGATTCATTTTTATCACCGCTCCACCAATCCAGAAGGGAAGGCGGTGAATGTGGGTAGATCTATACAGGTAGAATGCAGTTCCTCTGGTATATCAGCTTTTGCAGATTGCCCATAGATTTCATCTCTTCAAGATTAAGTAGTCCTAATGTGCACCCCTACCTGGTCTATGCCCATTAGTACCTAGATGAAAAGGGGCATGTTGCCCCCAAACTCAGCAGAGTTGAACATTGTTGTGTCAGTACATTGATTTTCCTTGGGTGCTTGTATTGAGCACAATTTTAACTGTGCATGGGAACAGTCTGACTGATAGGGCCAGTCACCGTCTCTATTACTCTTTGTCAGGATGGACTTTCTATCTTAAAAGTCTATTTTGTAAAAAGATAGATGCCCTGTTTACTCATTTGTTGCCCATAGTATCTGAAACAAGAGCACCTTCTCACATAATGATGATTTTTATCTCACTTCTTAAAAAAACAGTATTTCATAGGCTGTGTCCAAATATGACAGTGGATTTAATCAGGATATCCCAGACTCAGTTGCCTTCTTTGTTCAGCCATGCTCTATTATGCCATGCAACCATGCCCAGAAATTTAATATGCCATCCTGATTTCCATATTAAGTCTGACCCCAAGCCTCAGTGTTGAAATGTGGATAAGCTTTTAAAACAAGCTGGAGGTCATAACATGACTGCAGGGTGAAGATTTTGATCATGTCATGATGCAAAACCTCCATATTTAGCATTTGGTATGTGTAGGGTTCTGAGAGTGAGACCAGATATCAGCAGGTCAGGGGGATTGTCTTACCTGTCTTATCTGCTGGATGAGGCAATAATCATCTTATCCTTGGTGAACAATATAGAGCAGTGAAACTGATGAAGTGTCTTTATCTTAACACTAAAGTCCACATCACTGTCATGAGGTTTTATCATTTTAAAATACAGAATATTATGTTCTGTCTCAATAAATACTCATCTGAAAAAAAAAATGCCATTTGTTGGGTTCTGGGAACTAAAAGATACATCTTCAAGTTTCTTGTTCTGCTCAACCACAAGTCCAAATATTAAGACGCAGACTCCTAAATGATGCAGAAAAAAGCAAGTCCTGTCACTTTAAGAGCTGGAATCTTTGAATGCTCTATATTGAAGTTGGCTTCCGTTTTCAGAAATGACAATCATTTTTAACATTAAAAGGGCTGTGTCTGCAGCCAGTGCTTAAAGCACAGGTAGCACTTGCAACTTCAGTTTCAAAGCATTTCTCCCAGGCATTTATTATTGCGTTATTACAAATATTGACTTCTGCTTTCCATCATGGTATTCACACATTTACTTTTGAATTGGAAATATCAACAAAAAAATATGAAAACAGTGTAAAGGAATCCTGTCCTAACATAATTAGCAGCAGTAGACTGGAAGCCTTTACTCTTGAAAAGACAAGGCAGATAATTTTTTTGTTCCACTGTTATCAGACATCCTGCCCCTTCTTGATTTTGACTGGCCAGTTTGGAAGAAGCAACATTGATGCTGTTCTACAAGTTAAACTGTTTTCAACCAAAGTGCTTGTTAGTGCAGCAACAAAAACAGCTGCTGCTGAGGTCTTTTTTCCATTTAGGTCTCTGAGCGCTGAAAATGCTGGATTATGTCTGCTTTCTATTGAAAAGGCGGTACAGGCTCTACTTCTCTGAGCAGCCACCAGATGACTCAGCCAGGCAGCGAGACCTCACACCTGTCAATCGCAACAATTTACTAATGATGAATCTACAGATAATAGATCTCACAGAAACTTGTGTGATTAAATGTGACTTCAGAAGGAAACAAACACTTAAATTTTAGGATGATAGACTTTGTCAGCTGGCTTTCAGCACTAATGCATTGTCTTTGCTGGTCTTCTTTTAAAATATTTTACTTGGCTCTGGGTTCACCGCCATGTTTGTTCACTGTAAAAGCAAACAACATGCAAACGTAAAACATGTTTGATTTTTACAATTCAAGATAAGGGAGGCTTCGACCTCCCTGATCTCAACCCCCTCCAAGTATGTTGGGAGTTGGTGGGGGTCATCTGGTTTAAAGCTGGCTTAAGCTGAAATTTGACCACTGACTGACTTCAAATTACATTTTATGTAACTCTATCTTGATTGTTTTGATAAATGCTTGCCTTTATTTGACCAAAAGTCAAACTGTCCTTGAGATTATTACAACTTAGACAACTGCTATAACTAAAGTTGCAATTCAAAAAAGTTTTTTTTGTAATTTAATTCAAAATCAAAGTCTCATATATCCTACATACATTACTCATGAAGTGAAATATGTTGTTTTAATCTCGATGATCAGAGGTTGCAGTTCTTGATGAACCAATGACATTTTAGCCAACCTATACAGCAGCAGCTCGGTTCTCTCTGGTTTGCTGAATTTTCTTTAATGAATTAGTTACTGGTTATGCTTTATGATGGGTCATCAGGTTCCCATCAGACTCCCCCTTAAATCCTGGTTGTGTTTAGGGCTTGCCAATAAATATAGAATTGTCTAAGTAAGGGCCTACTAAGTAAGTAGGGCCAAATTACCAAATATCCCCAGAGTGGTTAATTATTTCTGTATTCATGGACAGAAGGGCCTTTGGGTGTGTTCCAGTGTCTTCATCTGAAAATATAACCAATTTCAAAGTTGCTCTAGTGTTAAAGTGTTAAGCCAGAGAAGAATAGTGTGAGTCTGCTTTTATTAAAAGTAATTCCTGGTTAATGAGCAAAGTGGTGTAGGGAATATCCTCTGCTACGGCCAGTGGCCAGGATGACACTGTGTTCTCAGTGCTGCTAATAAAATTTAACTTCTTGTGAACTCTATATCTTCTATATATATAGAAGAAAAGTTAAATAAAAATGCTGTACCACCAGTCCCACACATGTGGCATAATGCCAGAGTATGTTTATAATACATTTGTTTCCTGTTTTGGCAGCATTCAGAGCTGCTCTCTCTCATTATCATTGCATGAATCCGTGGATTTACATTTAATACCATAAAATGAAATAAAGCCTTCATCTTGTCATTTGACTAATTCTGACAAATCCACAATAGAGTTAATTGAATGTATTCATCTTTGTGTGATTGTATGTGTCTGTTTTTCATGCTTAGTGGGAGCTGCTGTGGTCCCTCATCCTCCTCTTTACCTTCTGTCTGCTGCTGGTCTGGTTCTACTTCTGGTGGGAGGCACATAACGACTACAATGAGTTCAACTGGTGAGTACACAATTAATTAGAGAATGTGACAGCACAGAATTAGACAAACAGAAGCACGGGAAAAACAACCAAACTATATGAAACAGTGTACAAATATATACATATACATATATATGGTATCAAAAAAACCACATACAGTGCATCTGGAAAGTATTCACAGCACTTCACTTTTTCCACATTTTGTTATGTTACAGCCTCATTCCAAAATGGATTCAATTCATTTTTTCCTCGAAATTCTACACACAACACCCCATAATGACAATGTGAAAAAAGTTTTTTTTTTTTTTTTAATTTTTGCAATTTTAATAAAAATAAAAAACTAAGACATCAAATGTACATAAGTATTCACAGCCTTTGCTCAATACTTTGTTGATGCACCTTTAGCAGCAATTACAGCATCAAGTCTTTTTGAGTATGATGCCACAAGCTTGGCACACCTCTCTTTGGGCAGTTTCACCCATTCCTCTTTGCAGCACCTCTCAAGCTCCATCAGGTTGGATGGGGAGCGTCGGTGCACAGCCATTTTAAGGTCTCTCCAGAGATGTTCGATCGGGTTCAAGTCTGGGCTCTGGCTGGGCCACTCAAGGACATTCACAGAGTTGTCCTGAAGACACTCCTTTGATATCTTGGCTGTGTGCTTGGGGTTGTTGTCCTGCTGAAAGATGAAGCGTCGCCCCAGTCTGAGGTCAAAAGCGCTCTGGAGCAGGTTTTCATCCAGGATGTCTCTGTACATTGCTGCATTCATCTTTACCTCAATCCTGACTAGTCTCCCAGTTCCTGCCACTGAAAAACATCCCCACAGCATGATGCTGCCACCACCATGCTTCACTGTAGGGATGATATTGGCCAGGTAATGAGCGGTGCCTGGTTTCCTCTAAGCATGACGCCTGGCATTCATGCCAAAGAGTTCAATCTTTGTCTCATCAGACCAGAGAATTTTCTTTCTCATGGTCTGAGAGTCCTTCAGGTGCCTTTTGGCCAACTCCAGGTGGGCTGCCATGTGCCTTTTACTAAGGAGTGGCTCCCGTCTGGCCACTCTACCATACAGGCCTGATTGGTGGACTGCTGCAGAGATGGTTGACCTTCTGGAAGGTTCTCCTCTCTCTACAGAGGATGGTTGGATGGTTGGATGGTTGACCTTCTGGAAGGTTCTCCTCTCTCCACAGAGGACCACTGGAGCTCTGACAGAGTGACCATCGGGTTCTTGGTCACCTCCCTGACTAAGGCCCTTCTCCCCTGATCGCTCAGTTTAGACGGGTGGCCTGCTCTAGGAAGAGTCCTGGTGGTTCTGAACGTCTTCCATTTACAGATGATGGAGGCCACTGTGCTCATTTGAACCTTCAAAGCAGCAGATTTTTTTCTGTACCCTTCCCCAGATTTGTGCCTCTTGACAATCCTGTCTCGGAGGTCGACAGACAATTCTTTTGACTCCATGCTAGGTTTGTGCTCTGACATGCACTGTCACCTGTGGGACCTTATATAGACAGATGTGTGCCTTTCCAAATCATGTCCAATCAACTGAATTTACCACCCCAATGAAGTTGTAGGAACATCTCAAGGATGATCTGTGGAAACAGGATGTACCTGAGCTCAATTTTGAGCTTCGTGGCAAAGGCTGTGAATACTTTTTTCACATTCTCATTAAGGGGTGTTGTGTGTAGAATTTTGAGGGAAAAAATGAATTTATTCCATTTTGGAATGAGGCTGTAACATAACAAAATGTGGAAAAGTGAAGCACTGCGAATACTCTCTGGATGCACTGTGTATGGGACATCTCTGGGTCCATATATAATTTATATCTCACCTCTGGACATCTGTCCAGTCAGCAGTCTTCCCCATGATTGTGTAGGCTACTGATCCAGACTGAGAACCATTTGAAGGCTCAGGAAACCTTTGCAGGTGTTTTGAGTTAATTAGCTGAATAGGGTGTGACAGCAAGAGTCTCCATATTAAACTTTTTCACAATATTCTATTTTTCTGAGATACTGAATTTGGGTTTTCATTACCTGTAAGTTATAATCATAAATTTGAATAAATAAACACTTCAATTATATTAATCTTAGTGTAATGAATCTATAAGATGTATGAGTTTCACTTTTTAATTAAAGTACTTAAATAAACCAGCATTTTGATGTTATAATTTATTGATATGTACCTTTATATATATATTTTTTCCTTTTTAAACTTAAAAGTTTTATGTCAATTAGTTCTTCTTTTACAGTCGAACATCAAGAACAATCACTGGTTATACCAGCCATGATGACCCTTCCTTTTTAGATAATACTGATGACCTTCCAGTCATAAGTCTCTTTATAACTGCAAATCAAATTCCTTTTTAATCTTTTCAATCACAGGATTGAAATTTATATCTGCACTTTTGTTTATATTTTTTTCATATCTTTATACCAAATAATGAAAAAAAACATTTGTTTAGGAATACAACAAATTGTATTTGGCTTGCCTTTTAGGTCAAAGAGGTCAGATTTTTAAACATTAACTGTTAAACCAGAAATGAGATCACACTGTGGCCAAATAGATGTCACGATAATGTTTGGTAAGTGAGTAACTTCTGTCTGCATCTGTTGTTGTTTTTTTTCTAAATCAATGTTTTAATCTGTCCTCTGCCTTAATAGCCCCAACAGATAACCAGCCAGCCATCAACAGATTATGCCATTACATAACTGAGATTACTTATCTAGTATTTTTATTCTGTTAATGGTTAAGCCATTCAACTTTTATGCAAGCCCAACTTTATTTGACTAAAAAATGAAAGGCCACCAAAAGTACACCACTGCAAAGGTTGAAAACTGGTGTCTGGCATGCCACTTAGGAAGCAGTGGTTGGTGCTACAGTTACAGTGGTACGTCAGTATTACAGGGACAAGTGCCATTTATTTAGTGGTGTGTTTCTTCCAGAACAATTGTTAGGAATGCTTGTTTCTAATTTTTATGGAATATCTGTGGTGACAGTAAATTCATAAACTTATACTTGCCAGTGATACCAAAAAGTTCATACCAGAACTTATCTCAGCTAAAAAAATTTGTATAGCCTCTGTAGCAAGTCATATAATCAACATCAGAAAGTGCAATCCTGAATGGTAATTGGTAAATGGCATTGAGCTGGTATAGCCCTTTTTCAGCCATCTGACTTCTCAAAGCCGTTTTTTTTGTACTGCAGATCATACTTACCCCTTCACATTTATTCTCTCTTCTAGAGCTGGGCAATTAATCGAAAATAAGATTAAATCACAATATGCCCTGCTGCAATTTTTGAAATCGCAGAAGGTGCAATATTTCTTTGACATGAAGTTTGAGTCAAAATACCAGTTGTAAAATTTTTTGCAGCAGAAATGTTATGCATGACATATCATGCAACCATTCAGGTGCCATATTTTGGAATAGTCTACATAAGATCCTATCTTCTTCATTTTTGTACTTATTTCTTATTTAAGAATATGAATGACAAAACCCCTTCAACAGAACAATTAATATCCAATTTGAAATATGAGTAAAAATCATCAGAATTAGATATATTTTAATAATTGTTTAGTCCTTGTTTAAGAATTAAAATAAAGTTAAGAAATAATCACATATCAAACCACAATTGCAATATTGGGGAAAAAAATCACAATTAGATTGTCTTCCAAAATCGTTCAGCCCTACTCTCCACATTCACAAACTGACACCAAAAGCTGCTTTGTAGAGTGGCCATCACTATTCACTAATCCCATTCAAACAAATCTATACATATTTACATGCCATTGCTCAGCAGTGGGAGCAAATTGGGGTTAGTTGTCTTGCCCAAGAACTCGTCAACATGTGACTGCAGAAGCTGCACATTGAATCATGTATGCCACTGGTGAGGCGCCATGTGCCTGTGTGACTACACGCTAGTCATACAGTCAGACATCTATGCCATTCATAAATATTTATGAATATGCCAATTAAAATGGCTAACATGTTGGTAGCCTAAATATTTCATCAAGGTGAGAATGATTCAGGTGATAACAATTTCTGCTACCCATTATTTTGACTGAATACAATGGCAAGGCTAACTGTATTAACTAAGATTAGTTTTGCTTCTACATCAAGCAGAGATTTATGAAATTACTTAACTGTCCATCACCGAGCCACCAAATAGACTTTCAATACAAATGAAAAACAGACCAGAGGAAGTTGGTCCCTGGTCTCACTTTGTTGTAATTACAGTGCATTTAGAAACTATTCAGACCCCCTTCACTTTTTTTCAATTCTAAGTTGTAGCCTGATGCTACAGTAAAAAAATATAATTTCTATTCTCATCAATCTACACTCAAGTACCTCATCATGACAAAGTGAAGATAGGATTTTGTAAAGGATTGTAATAGGATTTTGTAAGTTTTGCAAATGTATTTAAAAAAAAAAAACTAAAATATCACATTGACTTAAATATTCAGACCCTTTGCAAAAACACTTGAAATTTAGTTCAGGTTCCATCAATTTCTCTCAATCCTTGCTGAAATGTTTCTACACATTGCTTGAAGTCCACCTGTGCTAAATTAAATAAGTTGGACATGACTTGGAAAGGCCACACCTCTGTATAGAAGGCCTCAGCTGACAATGCATATCTGGGCAAAAACCAAGCTATGAGCTTAAAGGAGCTGCCTGCAGAGCTCAGAGACGGGGTAGTTTTAAAGCACTGATCCGGGGAAATCTATGACAAATTTCTGATCCACTGATGGTTTTGAAGAGCACAGTGGCCTCTGCCACAACAAGGACTCTTCCCAGAGATGGTCGCCCGGCCAAACCGAGTGATTGGGTCTGAAGGCCGTTTGTCAGGGAGGTTACCAAGAACCTAATGGTCACTCTGACTGAGTGCCACTGGTCTGGGCTAGGTCAAAACGGCTAGACAGAAGCCTCAGGTCAGTGTTGAAAGCCCCCTTGGCTTTCACATGGAGGTTTTTGCAAACTCCAAATAAATTTAAACATGTAAAACAAAATTTACATGTCACAATTCTTACATACCACTAAAGCTCCACCACCTGCCACTGCTTCCAAAGTGCCAAGCCAGACACCACTTTCAGGTCTGGCCATCACTCCAAAAGTAAGCCTTATATTAATCTTTAAAGTGCTATAAACATGTCTTCTTTTTCATGTTTCAATGCAAAACCTGGTGTTGATTTGTCCCTAAAAATATCTGTTTATTACAACATGTGAAGCTGAATTTCAGCAATCATTTACTCTGAGAAAATAAAAGAACTAAAGTAGTGAATATCAAACAAATGCAAACAATAATGTAACATTCATGTAAGAAGTTTGAGTATCTTGCAATCTTGGGTGAGACAGACATTATCTGTCAGTTATTTTTTACCGTAAATTGTTTTAGTTTTTCTTGATAAATAATCAACCACAAAAGGGTTGCAGCTGTGTCTCATAATGACGTGTGTCTTTCTCTCCATCCTCCTTTCTCCTCCCCCCTCTCTTTCTGCTCTAAGTAACCTCTAACAATCTGTCACTGCTATAACATTCTTCTCTTGTGTTCCTCTGTTTTTCTCCTTACATTCCTGTGTCACATTTTTTTCTTTCATATTTCCGTTCCCACTGAGAACTCTTTCACTCGTTTCCTATATCCAAACTTCCAACGTATTCCAATTTTTAACCAGCTACCTCACCCAAGTTAATTCCCCTCTGGAGGTCATTTTTGGTGAACAGGCATGTGCCTCTTTTTTACAGTGATGTACACATTTCCCTCCTGTCACAGATAATCATGGAAAGGACATGCCCTTTACATGTTCCAGTGATTTAGCAGCAGGGAGTTTCTTACTCCACCTGCAGTCTAAATGTATTCACAAAGGGCTGGTAGCATCTGCTCTAAGTGATCCTGCTGTGGCACTGTGCCAGTTGAATCACTGATAAGGCTCTGTATGTTTAGTAATTAGGGCTGTGGGACTCAGCTGTCACATCTAAACACACATTTGCTCTTGTTCACTTGTCTCTGCACTGCAGCCGGAAACGTCTTGTTTGCCTATGTGTTACTGTACATCATGTCTCAAAGCAAATGTTTACAGAAGAGTTGGTTGTGTTAGTTGTCAAGCTGATATGTATCTTTTTTTTTTTTTTTTTTTTTTTTTAAACAGGCTATTGGTTAGGATTTATTTAAAGAAAACAGACATATATGTGTAAAATAAGACATTGTAGCTGGAATAGATTGTTTCTTGTTTCAAAAAACGGTTTTTGACCTAGCAACTGCACAAGCAACCCACAAGACTCACCAAGTATTGTTCTTGTGTCGATATCTTCTTATTAATTGTTGTTGGCATCTAAAATACAGCTGTAGTAAGCCTGTATGTGTCATTCTTCTCCCTCGGGTCATTGCAGTTCATTGGTCATATGTTACAGAAATGGCAAAACCATCCAAATTGCACAGGCCTTACATATGGTTTTTAAGGTGGAAGCATGCCAGTGTTTCTTCTGGTCTTAAAGGTGAATGGGTGCAAATATTGAACCTTGTCTAAATTGACTCAGAGGCACCAGCAGTTTCTTTATAAGCTTGTGGCTAAGTGTCCCAGTATTTTATGTAGAAATCGGCTTCCAATACAATGAATGAAGGCCAGTTAGTGACAAGAAGAGGGGCTAGTGATGACTCTAACAGCTTTCCTCCCTCATTTAACATGAACATGTTTCTAAAGTAAAGTGTAATGTACTATTTTGAAAATGAACATTGTGGGGTACTATTTATATTTATTGAAATGACCACTTAGTTCAAGAAGATGTGATGAGTGAAGCTGGACAACTGTAAATAAACCACGCTTTTTGCAGATTACATTAGGGGACAAGGAGGCTGTTAATCCATGCCAGTAGCATCTATACTACCAAATCTATCCAGATGAAAGCATCCCAGAGCATCTCTGTATAAAGTCTGAGCTTTCAGTCATCAAATCATCTTCAGTCTACAGTGATATGTCTTCACACTTTGCATTTAGAATTACAACTTGTTGTCCAAATGCCCTGCACAGATGTTAATGCCGGTATTAACAAGCCCATAGAAACCTCACGTTGAATGAAAACTACACAGAGACACCATAGGAAGTGTGTTTAAGTGTCAAATGAGCATAAATCCCTGTTTTAAACATCCTGAATATCATTGTTAGATACAAGTAACATGTCTTTGCTTTGACTGAAACCAAAATTTATGGTAATAGCTCTTTGATCCATCAAATATTCAGCAAATCCTCCAACTCTTTAAATCAGTATGTGATTGCACAAGACAGGGGAGCTCCCAGTGAGTGAAATGTCATTCATCCTTTTGTTCCTGCAGGTTCCTCTACAACCGCTCTGGGGAGTGGAGTGATGGCACTGTTCCCATCCTGGCCACCACTGCTGCTGGCTTCACCTATATTGCATTTTTAATGGTGAGTCCTGCAGCAGTTATTCCCTGCTGAGGTGTTGGACATGATGTAACCATTATGACAGTGAATAGTTGTGATTCTGGTAGCAGATGTTTTGAACTGTTTTGTTTACAGCATTAATAACCAGTTTATGGTAGTTGTAATAGTTGTGAGAAAACAGAATTATTCTTAAATTTTATATATTATGTCTGTGTCTTATATTTTTCTTTTTCTTTCAGGTTTTAGCACTTTGCCACATTGCACTAGGGCAACAGTTGAATTTGCACTGGCTCCATAAGGTAAACTTCCGTTGCTGTTTGGTTGTGTAATTGTGAGTGTAGACAGTTAAAACTGTATGGTAGACTGAGGAGGGTGAGTTTTACACATGTATTTTGTCAGCCCTGTGGGGGTGGATGTGGGAGTTGAGTGTGTTAAACTCCTCTATGCTTGGTGCCTGTGTGTATGTCCATTCATTGCTGATCGTTTGAACTCAGCCTGAACTTACAGTTAGGATCGTGTTGTCCCAGGAGGATTGTGAAAGGCCAGTAAATGACCTGCTCCAAAATGCTATCAGCAAACCAAACACAAGGACCAAGCTCTCTTAGGGGTGTTAACAGGCTAGGGGCTATTTGAGGTTATTTTGTTTGTCTTAGAGTGTTTTAGGGCTGCATAGTAAGTAGAACTTGATTATTATTGTGATTTAAACTTTGCCAACAAACACTTTGAAAAGTCTGAATATATGCATAAAATATCAACAAAGTTATTTTTAGATTAAAGCAAGTATTTCTTTCTAGCTCTCTCTGCTCTGATTAATTCATGTGAACTTAGTGTGGTTGCAAATACACTATATTGCCAAAAGTATTCACTCACCCATACAAATAATTCAAATCAGGTGTCCCAATCACTTTCATGGCCACAGGTGTATAAAATCAAACACCTAGGCATGCAGACTGTTTCTACAAACATTTGTGGGAGAATGGGTCACTCTCAGGAGCTCAGTGAAATCCAGCGTGGTACTGTGATAGGATGCCACCTGTTCAACAATTCCAGTGGTGAAATTTCCTGGCTCCTAAATATTCCACAGTCAACTGTCAGTGGCATTATAACAAAGTGGAAGTGACTGGGAATGACAGCAACTCAGGCATGAGGTGGTAGGCCACGTAAAATGACGGAGCAGAGTCAGCAGATGCTGAGGCACATAGTGCGCAGAGGTTGCCAACTTTCTGCAGAGTCAATCGCTACAGTGCTCCAAACTTCATGTGGCCTTCAGATTAGCTCAAGAACAGTGTGTAGAGAGCTTCATGGAATGGCCAAGCAGCTGCATCCAAGCCATACATCACCAAATACAATGCAAAGCGTCAGATGCAGTGGTGTAAAGCACGCCGCCACTGGACTCTAGAGCAGTGGAGACATGTTCTCTGGAGTGTCAAAGTGCGCTTCTCCATCTGGCAATCTGATGGACGAGTCTGGGTTTGGCGGTTGCCAGGACAACGGTACTTGTCTGACTGCATTGTGCTAAGTGTAAAGTTTGGTGGAGGGGGGATTATGGTGTGGGGTTGTTTTTCAGGAGCTGGGCTTGGCCCCTTAGTTCCAGTGAAAGGAACTCTGAATGCTTCAGCATACCAAGAGATTTTGGACAATTCCATGCTCCCAACTTTGTGGGAACAGTTTGGGGATGGCCCCTTCCTGCTCCAACATGACTGTGCACCAGTGCACAAAGCAAGGTCCATAAAGACATGGATGAGAGAGTTTGGTGTGGATGAACTTGACTGGCCTGCACAGAGTCCTGACCTCAACTTGATAGAACACCTTTGGGATGACTGAGAGCCAGGCCTTCTCATCCAACATCAGTGTGTGACCTCACAAATGTGCTTGGTCAAAAATTCCCATAAAAACACTCCTAAACCTTGTGGAAAGCCTCCCCAGAAGAGTTGAAGCTGTTATAGCTGCAAAGGGTGGGCCGACGTCATATTAAACCCTATGGATTAAGAATGGGATGTCACTAAATTTTTATGTGAGTCAAGGCAGGTGAGCGAATACTTTGGCAATATAATGTATATATAGCTTTATCTAATGTGGATTATGTAATTAAAGTTAGGATGCACAATATTTTCGGTACGATATCGATTTCAGCAGATTTAAGTTTAAATCGTTCATTATTATTATCGGCAGGTATGAAAATTTCTACCTGTATTAATAACCAATGTAATAAACTATGTATCTCTGTAAATATTGGCCATATAAATATGATTTTAGGCAGGACTAACAGATTTACCTCAGCTGAAGTCTTTTTCTTGATTCATCCTTTTTTCTTAAACTTTAAAGTCTGTTCTAAGAACAGAACTTTTAGGTCTGGCCTACATTTGTATATCGCTATCAGCAAAAATGAATTTACAAATATCGGCAAAACTCCACCGTCATGTATCCCTAAGTATTAGTTTATTTATTGCACTTCATGTAGTTGTGTCAATGTTAGCCAGTGTTATTGGCCATATAGATACGTTTTATATGCATTTTTATTGCATTTTTTTCCTCATATTTAGACTTTATGCCCCAAATCTCACAGTTCTGCCCATATGAATCAAATGTTTATCACCCAGGTTTAATTTAAGTAAAATTTACTGTTTTATCTTAATATCTCAATTTTCATACTGCTATTTATATTGCAGGAATATAAGATAATGCATTTCCAGTGTTTACCAACATCATTCAGCCCTAGAGTGTGTATGTGTATTTTTATGATCCTGTCTGCATGTGCATGTATTTTTCCTTGGGGACAGCCTCTCTTATTTTCTGACTCTGTTCACACAGATAGGAGTGACCGCTGCTCTTCTCACCACCATTGTTGGCGTTATATCTGTCAATCAAACATGGGGCCAGGAGTGGGACGTCATCCCCATCTCCCTACAGGTCAGCAAACTGAAACGCAGCACCAGCAGCTATGGCTAGCCATCAGAAGTGGATTAGAAGCTTTTCCCAAGTTTACTTCTAAACTGAGCATAGTCTTTAGCCCAATTCAGGCCAAAGATTCATAATGAGAAGTTGAAATATCCAACTGCTTGGAACAGGCTGCTCTGTGATGCTTTGAAAGCTTGACAGTTCACTCTGTTGCGGCTGGGTGAAAAGTTGTATCTTTTGCATATCTGTTCTTAACTTTCCAATTTTGCTTTTCACAACTGTGTTCAGAAAAAAAGAGAGGATCCAGATTTTGGAGCCATTCATGGGTGCTTTGACCGAAACAGTGTGCCAAGGTGCATTATGCCAATTTACTCTGTGAGCTTAATGCCGCCGATATCCCATCGACAGTTTCTCTTGGATATTCCTGCAGCAGTTTTGTTATTTAGAGAAAATGTTTTTACCTCTAATAGGAAGAGCAAACACTAACTACTGAGACTGTATTTCACAGAGGGAACATATGGTAATAATGCTGCACTTATTTTGACAGGTGAGTTAGAACTATTGATAAACATCAACTGAATCTTATATGATGTATCCCATTTTACAGGCCTGGGACTACTATTTCTATATGTTTTCATAGAGAGTATGCATTTGCAGATTGTAAATTTCAGCATATCAGCCACATCTTTTGCCGGCCTTATTTAAGCGTCAGTTGCTCAGTTCACACAGCTGCAGCTGTCCCCTGCAACTTACTAAAATAGTCTCATTGTCCTAGGAATCTTTGGTCTGAACAGGGCTTTACACATGTTTTAGTCTGTCAAATCTCAACACAGAATTAGAGATGTCAATGATAAACTGTGTAATATCATGAGTCTGCTTGCGTGGTTATCAAGGAAAATGCTAATGATGATAGTTTGAAGTGTGCATTTCTAAAATATACAAATATTAAATAGAATTTGTTTTTAAAATAAAAAAACTGAACATTTTTACTGTACTGCTTTCAAAATAACTTAATTAAAGGCCTTTTCTATTTTGAAACAATGGTATTTCTACACCATGCAGCAGTGGCATTATTGCATTTCTGCAGGCATTTTGTAAACCTTTTAAGTACTATTTAGTTTAAAAATAATTGCTTTTATGCAATTTTGTAATTACAACTTAACTCTGTGTGTGTGATTGAGATTAGATTATTTTATTTAAATTTGTTAACATTTCAGATATCTGCGTGAGCCTAGTGCCATCCCGGACCTATTCTCAACTTCCTGCAATTGCAACATCTTGCTCATGTTAATAGATTAGAGTTTGTAATATTAACTTACTAGACTTTTTTACAAACATCTAATGAGATCTCTTTTTGATTTTCATATTTAACATTTCTAGAACAAATCCTGTTGAATTTAACAGTATAAATACAGCACATACCAACAGCTAAAATTCTATAAGAACAGTAAATAAGCTTATAATGTCTGTGTCTCTTTGAGACTTTCACTGCAGGCGCACAATTACACTGCAACTAAACTGCCATTAGAATTGAATACCCCTACAAATAATAGCTATTATCTGTGAGCAGTGTCTTTACTAAAGATAATGTCTGTAATTCTTCACTGTCTCTTTTTTCTCTTCTTCTGCCTGCTACACTCTCTTTTAACCCTGATTGTCCTTGCCTGCCCCCCTTCCTTTCTATCTCCTCTCCTTTAATTGTGCCTTACCTTTATCATCTCCCCTCTCTCTCATATCTCTTTTCAGGCCACGGGGCCATTCCTGCACATCGGGGCCCTCGCTGCAGTTACAGCACTGTCTTGGATTGTAGCTGGACAGGTTGCCCGCTCAGAAAAAACAAGTATGTTTACATCTAAAACACAGAATACAAGATACCCTTACCTGTCGGGATAATACGCTACACAGACGCACTCAAACAAATAAGGGAAGAGTGGTGAATGATTAACACAATGTAGACAGAGGTCAGGACCTCCACCCAGGCTGTCAGAGATAATGAACATTCCTTCAGGCTCTTGTGGTGTTTTCCAGCTGGGACACCTTGGATTGTTTTTTTTTTTTTATTTTTTTATCACGCCTCCGCCTGTATAGCCAGGGATGGAGGCATTATGTTGTCTGTTCAGCATTGCATTATTTCTGAACATGATCTCACAAAAACGCTATGAGGGATTTTCTTCAAACCTTGCATTAACACCCACTCTGCACTGGTGAAGTGATTTGATTATGGAGTTTATAGGTTAAAGGTCAAGGGTACTGGCTTCATGTTCATCACCTGCTTGCAAATATACTATCTCAAGAACGCTTTGAAGGATTTTCTTAAAACTTTGCACAAATATCCAACTGGACTAAAGGAAAGAACTGATCGATTTTTGGAGGTTTTTGGTCAAAGGTCACTGGAGCACATTACATCTTTTGTTGGTAAATGAAATACATTGCCTATGAAAAGTGTTCTCCCTCTTGAATGTTTTACCCCTCTATTGATTTAATAAATCTGGTGGTCAATATAATTTGGATTTTTGGACAAGAAAAAAATCCTTTCATGTCAAGTGAAAACAGATTGCTACAAAGTCATGTCAATTAAACAAAAATATGCAAGGTAAAATAAGTGGCTGCATGAATATTCATCCCCTTTAAAGTGACTGACCTGATTCAACAGAGTTCCAGCTAATTGGTGCTAGTAGTCTTACAATTAGTGAAATGAGGATCATTTGAGTGCAGTGAATTTGTCTAAAGTGATTGTAGTACAAACACACCTGTGTCTGGCAGGTCTAGTCACAGGTTAATCAGTATTCCTGTCTACCATTACTTCATGAAGACAAAAGAACACTCCAAGCAACTCAGAGAAAAGGTTCTTGAAAGTGTGGAGGGAATATGGCACATGTGTGAATCTGTCTAGATCAGGCTGTCCTCACAAACTGAGTGACCATGCAAGAAGGAGACAAGTGAGAGAGGCCACCAAGACACCTATGACTACTCTGAAGGAGTTACAAGCTTCAGCAGCTGAGATGGGAGAGACTCTGCATACTATGACTGTTGCTGGGCTCTTCATCAGTCAAAGCTTTATGGGAGCGTTGCATAGAGAAAGCCGCTGTTGAAGAAAACTCATATTAAATCATATTAAAAGGAAGAAAGTTCTTTGGTCTGATGAGACCAAATTGTGCTTTTTGGCCATTTAGACAAGACGCTATGTTTGATGGACACCAAACACTGTACATCACTACAAACACACCATCCCCACTGTGAAACATCTTGGTGGCAGTATCATGCTGTGAGGATGCTTCTTGGCAGCTGGCCCTGGAAGGCTTCTAAAGGTACAGGTTGAAATGAATGTGGTGAAATATACGAAAATCCTGGAGGACAATTGTATTTAGTCTGCAGAGGAGTACGGCTTGGTAGATGATTTATTTTCCATCAAGAAAATGAACTGATGCCTATAGCAAAAGCTACACAGAAATGGTTTAAAGACAACCAGATGAATGTTCTGGAGGGCTAAGTCAAAGCCCAGACCTCAATCCAATAGTGAATTTTGACTGGACTGAAAAGGGCATGCCTGATCCCTTTGTATCCTGACAGAGCTTGAGCAATTTTGAAAAGGGATTAAGTAAAATTGCAGTGTCCAGAAGTGCAAACATGATTGAGACTTATCCACACAGACTCAGTGCTGTGATTGGACCAAAGGTGCATTTACTAAATACTGACTTGAACGGTGTGAATATTTATGCAGTCAGTTATTTTGCCTCACATATTTTTATTTGATATACAGTAGTTTGTAGGAATCTGCTTTCACTTGAACATTAAAGAGGTTTTTGTCAAAAAAGAAAAACAAAACAAAAAAGCCAAGTTTTTATCATAAATGTACAAAGGCAGATATGTATGCCTTTAGAGAGACATCATGAGCTTGGAAGGGATATATACTGTCCCTTTATGCAACCATGGTACAAAGCAGAGTATAAAATTGGGCTCTCATATTTGCTGAATTTTAGCTTAGACTTGAAAATGTAAAAATGAAGACATGCTCCTTTAATGTCATATTGTGTGGGGAAAAAAATGGAAAGAAATCCTAATCAGTGTGTAATTCCTTTTGTGTGTGGATGAAGCCTCCTGTGTGTAACAGGAGTTGTCTGCTGAGTTCTGCTCAGGATCCGACCTTGAAACAAATACATTCCCCTGAGTCTTTGTGTGTCTGTTTGCCTGCACACATGCAGAAATACACGTGCACACCTCATTGCTCATTTACAATAGATGGATGAAGGGGGAAGTATTTCTCCATGGTTGCTGCTGTTGAAGTCACTCAACATCAGTAACCAGTGTTTAGTGACAAGTCACATCCCACACTCACTGTGCATGGATGTTTAGGGAAGCTAAAACTCACTGTATGTAAATTATACTGGCAGTATTGTGCCTGAAGGTTAAACTGAAGGATTTAATTATCAAGTCAAGAGCGAGAACATTTAGCCTAGTTCACCCTGGAGACGGGGAACAACTGTTCAAAGGTCTGTGAGGTAGAGTGGGTTGAAAACACTAGAAGGTGTCAAAGCAGGTTTACTGCATCTGGTATACATCCTGCCTGTCAACCAAACAGGATATGTGATAGTGGGCCAATAGTGTAGCTGGATGCTGCAATGAGAGCTGTTTTTGAATCTCTCTAGTTGTATGCTCAGCTCAGCTGTATTAATGGCTGCAAGCTATAACCTTGTGTAGCACATAGGGATGAGTATCAAAACCCATCATATTCAATACTGGCCAAGTTAGAATGCAGATTTTTTTGCTACCATCTCGACATGACCCCCTGCCACTCCAAATGAAAGGAGCAAACAAAGTGTTAGAATTCATGTGATTAAAGTGTGCTCATTTTATTTCAACAGAGCATGAATCATTTTGCTGTCCAGAGCAATGTCTGTACTCTTACCACATTTCCCTCCCAAGGACACAGTCACACTGACTGACCTATTTATTTTATTTTTATTTCTCTTAATCATTTACAATACCAATGCAGCTTTTATTCACTACAAACTTTGAGCACACATTTTTCCTCTTAAAAGTTTCAATTTAGCACCGGTATCAGGAAAACTTCAAGCAATACCCATCCCTATTAGCACACAGACTGTACAGCGGTATCATTGTTTGATTTTAACTCCCTGAAGTGAATTAAAGGTTTTACTAAAAAAAACTGTAACTGCATTTCCATTTCTGTACTTAATATTGTCTGTCTCCTGTCAGTGTTTCAGATGGTGGTCATGCTGCTATATCTCACTGTGTTACTGGGACTCTACGTAGTTCCCCTCTACATTACCTCCCCATGCATAATGGACCCCAGCTCCCTCAAACCACGTCCTGATGTCATCGGCCACCAGGGCGCCCCCATGGTGAGTCAGCTGACCTCCATTATCCTCTTCTAGGTGTGACTGTGAACGTGGATGGTTGTTTGTCTTGGTATGTCAGCCCTGTGATTGACTGGTGACTCACCCTGTGACACCCCGCTACCTCAAATGGGATAAGTAGTGTTGATGATAGATAAATGGATGGATATTTTTAAGCAACATTATATTGGTGGGTGTCAAACCCTAATCTCAAAGGACATAGACCTTTTGACCTTAAGTGTCTGTTGTAATTTGTTTCCAATTTGGAGGAGACATGAGGAAAATCTGATATATCTACTTTGAAAATTCAGTTTTATTTTTTCTGCACTTCCCAAAGCTACTCTAGTTATTTGCCATCTCTGTTGACAGATTCTACATATAATGCAGAGCCCACTGAGTCCATTTTTTTCTTCCAAATTTTTCAGACATTAAAAAATATAATCGATTTCATGTAGTTCTAATCATATTTGCACACTGACGCTGAAACTTTCATCTGTCATTATTTTATTTTGAACAGGTTCCTTTTTTTTTTTTTTTTTTTTTTTTTTGGCACATCAGTCCAAGTCATTTAGATGAGTGATTGACTTATCATAGCAGCACTTGATGCTTCCTTCTCATTTCTTGCTTGCCCCCTCACCTCTCTCTCTCTCTTCCTCGCTGAAACCTCACTGATAACTCTGTGATTTGCCCATGCATTATGTTGGTATTGACCATAGTATATAACAGATATAGGCATAAATTTATACCAACAGCCCCGTAACAGACTTAAAATGAAAGAGTTGCTCACCATTTCTCCAAGCTCAGTGCTATGACATATGCTGGGACTGTATGAAGATCTCTGTAAGGATGGAAGGACCCAGTGAGTTTTTAAGAAATTATGGAGCCACACGCACATCCTCACTGCTTATTTTCAGTATGAAACAGTTTGCCTTATTCTACAAATTTTCGCAGTGAATCTGAGTGAAATACATCAGGCTCAGTGTGAAAGGTCTGAGTATGTAATTTTTTTAGTATTATGAATTTTAAAACAACGCATAATGGACTCAAAGTGTAGAGCTTTATGAAAACCTACTTTTGAATGTTGAACTTAGACTTTAAAGGGGCATGGCACTTCTCTAGGGTGTTCAGAACAACAAAATTACAGCATTTATGTCTCAGATTTTTAATGGAAAAGGAACTCTATCGTTAAAGTGTTTTAACTCTAACCTCTGGCTTCACCAGAGTTGTGGAGAAATCCACATCTGTTCCTAGTAGTATACACTGTCTACCAGATGATGATAGAGGATGATTGCTGAAGGGTTGCAAGATTGGTTTCTTTATGACCCTGTTGTTGTACAACTCAAACTAGCGCACAAAACATTACTGCTTGACATCCTGAAGCACCTATCAGTGTCTTCAGCTTTTTAAATTACACAATATCTCCCACAGATCAGATTTTATACCCCACTACAGAATATAAACGCCTGTTACAGCCTGTTGATTATGTCAGAATGTTATATAATGATACGAATTACGCAAACTAAAGAACACTTTCAATTTTTCATTATTGTGTTGTGTTGCAATAATGTTTTTGCATCTACTTGCTACCTGCTGAGAGGTTTTGAACTTGGCAGAACACTCATTAGGGGATTGTGCAACACTTGGAAAGAAAATGAAAGAGAATCCTGATTACCCATAAAAGTTACTCTCATGCTCGAAAACAACCCAATGTTCCTGAGTTTTATGTAAATTGATCGATCCTCACTGTGGAATCTAAAATTAGGAGTGCCTCAGAGAGGCCGAGAAACCCTAACTGGGAAAAACAATCAGGCATTCCCAGAAGGACTGTATTGATTACAGTGTCATTTATATCATGTGGTTTTTAGTCATTGACTTATAGAAGCAAGCTTTTCTAGTTAGTGCTGTTTAACTATTAGCTGCATATTGATCGTAACCTTGACTTAAATGATGAATGAGCCATGGAGTCCATTTCACAACATTCCTTTGGGCTCAGAAGAATGACTGTAATCTCACGTGTCTGTGTCTGTGTCTGTGTCTGTGTTTCCAGCTTGCTCCTGAGAACACGCTGTGGTCTTTCCAGCGAGCTCTACAGATGAACGTCACTGGATTCGAGGCTGATGTCACCATCAGGTACACACACACAGAAACTCACACAATCAATCAATACAGCAGCATGTCACAGCCAAAGAACTAGAAGGTTATTTTAACCCTGTTTACACCCAAGTAGTCCTTAATGCAAGGTGTGGACATGCTTCAGCGTCTACTGGAGATAATTAAATTTTTGACCATTGACCGCATAGAGTGCTGATCTGGGATGCCTTCAGATTTGTTTGGAAGAAGCTACACATGTTAGCACACGTTGATGATGCCCTGACAGCTCTTCATTTGGTACCTTTTTTTCTTTGTTTATGTCTATTAAACCAGTGTTTTAAAAACTTGTTTTGAGAGGGGGCACATTGTATTATAAAAAAATTCTTAGGACACACCAACAACTAAGAATGTTATAAGGAAACAAAATTATATTTCTTCACAGTATTGTTATTAAGGAGCTCTTATGTGTACTTTTTGAATACATTTTGAGTCTTGATGCTAGACCAGTTGAGAAGTACCGACATAGACTACTCTTTTGGAGATTCATATTCTCTCACCCTGCTTGCACGTTAGAGAAAGATACTGTTTTACTGAAACTGCTCAGTACTCAGTGCTTTAATTGAAAATGAACTACTTTTTACATTTACTTTATTAGATTTATATACCAGTAATTTTCGCTGGACCACTGAGTTCTTATAGCCGGCTGTCGATCAAGATGTATTTTTAATGCATTGTGTGAAAGCATGTACTAAGTGCAGTCAGCTTGGAATCTTAAAGGCCTAAATGGAAGTTAATCCAAAGTATTAAAAGCCCCTTTCTATGTCTACATTTTTTTTAGATGTGTCCTTTCATACACCACCTTTGGTTGCTTTTCAGAATGTTTGCTTAGCTAAAACATCTTCACATGAGTATTATTAAGAATCCACACTGGACTGCAAGTTACCAATAAATTCTAAATGTGTTGTTTTTGCTGCTCTGTTTGTCATACAGTCCTAAAGACTCAGTGTCTTTAAGAGAAATGCTAAGTATTACTTAAACATGAAAAAAAAATCAACACAAACTGCTAGTTCTTTTTAAAGTCTTTGGATTGAGCAACAGTGGCTGAGAACAAGCCTCAGCGATACTGCAGCAGATCAGTCTATCAGCAGGCAGTAGATGGAGGCATGATATCAACAATATAATGGGAGCTGACAGGATCACAGAGACACACTTGGAGAAAGAGGGAGGAAGTGGAGATGGTGGTGGGTGGAAAGTGAAGTGGCTGTGGTGTATGATGGATAGTAGGCGTGCATGTCTACTCATGCATGTACGGTTACAGAGGATGGATGATTGTGCATCATGAGGGTTGTTTTTGTTCTGCAGAATGTTCATTTTTGTGTTCAGACCTTATTTTGTTATGTATAAGTGGATTAGATTATCGCCATTTATTTTCACTGCTTAATTAGCTACAGAGACAGAGTTGTTTCCTGTATCAGAGAGCTCCATGTAGTGTGTGTGCATATAGGGTACAATCCTAAAAGAGTTTTTGTGTGTTAATGGAGGCTGCTGACAGGTAAGCTAGCTGAGTAATTAGACTTGATGACAGGCAGAGCGACAGTGAGACTCCATTCCTTCAGCAGACATGCAGACAATACACGGCGATACAGTACACCCGCTTACATTGTGATTTCCCATTATTGTGACTTTATTATCAATCAAAAGTGGGCACAGTAATGAAAAATTTAATTTTAACTGTTAATCCATTAACAAAGATGTTAACACTGAGAACAGTTAACTCACTGATTCTGCTCAGAATTTACTGAAGGTTATATTAGCGATGTAGTTTAAAGGTAATGACTGCCGGACAGTGCACTCCTAGGCCACCCGTATGTTTTCTCCTCTTTATTATGAATTTAAACAAAAGTGCATATATATCGCATACAGATGAACACTGCTGCCCAGCCATAAACACAATCATGACTGCAGAAAGAGCCAAAGATTCCTTTATAATCATTGTTTATTGCTGGTGCCTCTCCTTTTCTGATCACTAGTGAGGATGGAGTTCCTTTCCTGATGCGTGACCGCACTCTGCAGAGGACCACAGACGTCCTGAAGGTTTTCCCAGACAGACAGATGATTGATGCTTCTTTCTTTAACTGGACAGATCTGCAGCAACTCAACGCAGGACAGTGGTTCCTCAAGGTAATTCTTCAGTCTAATGGACATACTTTTTTTAAGCTTTATGTGACAGCCTGGTATAGTGCTGTGGTTTGTGGTGAAGGTCATTAGACCATTCAAAATGAGATCAAATAATGCTTTAAGCTGATGTGATCCAGTATGCAGAGTGGATTAGGGTCAACTAGTGCTTCAAAATATTTTTATATGTTAGTATTAAACCTGCATGAAGTCCAAACTAGCTGCCAAAGTAGGTTGAAAACACCCATATAAAAAAGCAATGAGCATTGTAAGGAAATTATGCCAGTTCTGTTCACCCTACAGACCCATAGCTGTTACTTCAGTTACAACTGATGGTGATCCAATGTAAATAAATAAAGTAAAACAATTACTATTTGGCAATGCTTTTGGAACATCTACAAAAATAGAGGAATTGCCATCTTCATTGTTCTAATCTTGTTTCTCCATTGCCTACAGATGTGGTTTATGCATGTCCCTCCCTTATCTGTGTTTCTACAGAGGCGAATTACATTTGGAGCAGGATACAGTGATGTGGTTATATTGCATTTTGTGGCTTGTGTAACCTTGCTCTGTTGTACTTAAAACTTTTAGAGTACACAAACAACAATATTTTCCTCAGCTATGGCAAATGTGCCATGCACCTCTTTTGATCTGTACGTATCTAAATATGGACAACCACAGGTTAAAGCAGAAACACATTGCACCCAAAGGCATTTTGCTTTTATTGCTTTGGTCTGTCAGTATTTGTTGTAATCTTAAATTTGCTCAACATTCCCCTTCAGTCTTTTTGTTTTGGATGTGCCCACAGAGAGGCTGCAAATGCCATGTTCTAAAAAGTCTGCATGTAATTGTTGGAATTCATCATATTTGTCTGATATCTTCTCATAGTCTCTTCTTGTCATGAAATCATTTTTATTAAATCTACAAAGCTAAGGTGAAAGACCTACAACAGGAGTGGGAAACTAGTGGCCTGGCAGCCGATTGCAGCTCCTGTCCTCACGCAATGTGGCCCACAGCATCTCCTGAAGTTAAACATGAAGAAAACATGACAAAAATCTACCATAAAAGCATTAAAAAATATACCTATTTCCACAATAATCTTACTGGTAAATGTAGTATAACTGACTGTAATTATAAAGCTCTTAAGGGCCTGTGTCCACATCCACCTTTTTGCACCGGCAGCACTTATTTTTCATACAAAACTAATGTATTCCACTGTTTTCAGCACTCAGCATCATGAGTGCAAAATTCCCCCTGATGTCAGCTATTTTTTGTCACAGTGCTCAGATTCATGAATTTTGTCTGCTTTGACAGAAAAGTGTTTTAGACGTGGCTCAATATTCCATCAAAACTTTTGACCGAACACCAATAGCACAAATTTCCATCTTCCTGAAACAGGATAAAAATGTCTAACACAATAAATTAGATGGGATGAAATGATTAAAATACTTAAAATACTGTATTGTGACCTTATATGTGAAGTTATGAGAGCAGTGGTATAGGGATTCTATTGTTTATGTAAGGATTTTAAAGCAGTAGGAATAAAGGACTCCCCGTGTTTTTCTTAGCTAAGAGGACTTTATAGTGTTGACTCAATGGTAAAAGCTGTAAAGATTTGATGCAGGGTGTGTGGGATCTGCTGTGATGAGGTTAACTTTACTTTTAACTGGGCTTATAGCGCTCTTAGTACAGCTTTATCTTGATGGTGTTTCTTTGAAAAAAAAAAAAAAATCAGATGTATTAAGAGCATTGTGGATATTGAATTCAACTGCCATAACCTACCACTTAACATTGAAACTTACTGTTACTTAAATTGACTCTAATTCTGTGCTGAGCTCACTGAATTAGAGTCAGTTACTGTTGCACTTGAGCTGAAAAACATACATCTTTGTTTTAGGGTTCCTGCAGATCCTTGAGAAGTCTTGAAAAGTCTTTAGTTGTACTTTGAAAATTTAAGGCTATTAAAAGTCTTATTTTTACTGGGGAGAGGTCTTAGGGCGCATTCACACCAGAGCTGTTCGGCCTGTTTTAAACGAACTCTGGTCTGTTTTCCTGGATAGTCCAGTTCGTTTGGAGTGGTGTGAAAGCTCAAACAAACTGGTGCCGACTCCGCTTGAAAACGGGGTCTCGGTCCGCTTCCTAATGAACCCTGGTATGGTTCGTTTGAGGTGTGAAAGCAAAGCGGACCAACTTGTGAACCAAAGGCAGGAAGTGGCATAAAGCGTAATGATATACTAATTTATATGTGACTTAATATACTCAAATACATGTTGGTACCTTGGCGTCTGTGTAGCCATAGCAACACATCGTAGTCGGTGCTGATTTGTTTGTCTCATGTAACAAACGACATGCTGGACAGCTCACCGCCTTGCTGACTGCTCATAATGCCCCAATGCAAGAGCAGAAACCCCAAGACAGCGTGAATTTGGTGTTTATCATTGTTTATGTGGAAGAAAAGACCAGCGGAAGGAGATGAATTTCCGGTTTTATCTTCTTCTACACCTTTTTTTTTTTCTTGGTTACCTTTTGTTTGTGATGACAGCGCCCCTAATGGGCAGAGGTTGTAGGTGTTCAGACAGTTTGGTCCGTTTGGCCAAGAGCAGTGTGAATGTGAACCAAGCCAAAGGAAAGTGCAACAGTGCTGCAATTTCCGTTCCAAAAAGGATCGAGTACCCCGGACTATCAGGTGTGAAAACGACCTTAGACTTTAAATGGCACTTTGACTAAGACGTGCCCTTATAGAATTATTGCTCACTTAAAAATTTGTACAGCCCACTTTTGTTTTTGAATGACCTGCCTTTACAAAAAGTGTAACTTTCCTTTGGAATAATTTATTAACTGTACAAAATAGTCACAATAAACATCACTAAACAGTGTACTAATAGAAAAGAGGCACTAAATGTACCATAAATTGTTGGATTTGGGTGTTAATGGCCAAAAGAATTTGATGCTTTCAATCAGGGGTTCTCACATTTTTTGTACAAGGCAGACCTAAGATCAAGCCAAAATCCTGAAGCACAAAATATTTATATCCATGCAAAATAACCTCTCTATGGGATAGTATATTTAGTTGATGTAGAGTCGTAGTAACAACATATCATTGTACTAAGTCCACTGGAGTAATTGCCCTGTATCAGTGGACACTCTGTAAACTGTACATTAAATTAATAAATTTGTCCCTGGTTCCATGCACTCTGAAATCCTATCTGCCTTTCTTTTTTGACTGTTTGCTGTACTACAGGTAGTAATTTTTTTCTCAGTTCAGGTCTTAAAAAGTCCTACATTTCATTTTTTAAGACTGTCCAACAATTCCTCAACAATATGGCCTCTTGGCAGTGAGGATAAAATGAATGTGGCCTTTTAGCAACCAGAGTTGCTCATCCTTTATCTAAATGATCAGATCACCTGTTTATCTTTCTTATTTTGTAAGGCTTTTTATGCCTATCAGTAATGAGAGTGGATAGAGTAGGACATGGGGGAAGGAGGGTAGGGGCTGGCATGCAGTCGCTTCCAGCACTACAGCCTCAGTTTATGGGTGCAACCTGACCACTTGTCATTCTGCACCACAGCTGTCTGATTTCCAGTGGTACACTTTTGGTAAAAGTTCACTTTAAGCTAGTGTTGTAGTACTCGAGACTGGTCTTGGTCTTGAGACCGGTCTCAAGACAACATTTTGAATGTCTTTGTCTTGTCTCGGATTCGAGAGCATTTTATTCGGCCTTGTCTCGGTCTCGGACTGGCCGGACTTGGGATTTTCTATCAAGACTGGGGAGAGACCAGCACTGATCTGCTATTCCTAAACTTCATTAATGTGATATTAAGGAGAAGCACTTGCTCAAACAATAAATAGCTACACCTGCAAAAACTCAGACATCAGTCCATCTTATTTCTAGTCAGAGATCCCTCTGAACACTTACTTTCAGCTGCATTCACTTGACAAATCTAGATAAAAATCTCATTTTCAGACATTTAAAATAATTCCAGACTTGTCAGTGGCTTTTAAATACATACAAGGATTTATTTTTTACAAGGGGTTAGTTGAACAAATTTGTTAAGATTTGAGATTTTTGCATGTTGTGCTTTGAAAGAGTTGTTTTTATCTTTCAAATTTATTAAAAAGAAAACTTAAGTTAAAGAGAGAATGATCTTTTACTGTTCAACCCTGTCGGGTATTGTTTTAAATTGATTTTTATGGTCTTGGTCTTTTCTTGGTCTCGGTCTTGACTCAGTCTTGACCCCCAAAAACCTTGGTCTTGTCTTGGTCTCTGGTTCAGTGCACTCTGGTCTCAGGCAAGTCTTGGTCTCGGATAGTGTGGTCTTGAGTGCTTTTAGCAGAAGCTAAGGGACTGTGAAGTGAGAGAGCATGATTTTTACTCATCATTGCTTCAAAAAACTCAACACAAAGCTTAGATTGATGCATTTTTGAAAATCTACTGCTAAAACCCTGCCTTATAAACAGATGCTGTTGCCTTCAAAGCTAAAGGCTCTACATACCAATCTTGAAAAAACAATGCATTTTCTACCATGTAATTGATCTTAATTAAACACTGTTAAATGTACTGAACAAGAAATACTGAAACACGATAGCCCTGCTATAAAACACCTGTGGTCTTCATTGTCATGCTGTTCTGTCCTGTGATTCAGGGTGACCCCTTCTGGACTGTGCATATGCTGTCCCCCCGAGAAAAGGATCTGATTGCCAACCAGAGTGTGTGCAGCCTGGAGCGGCTTCTGAAACTAGCTTCCTATCACAACACCACAGTGGTGTTCAAGCTGAAGAGACCTCCTCCAGAGCACCCCTGCTATCTCAGCTGGATCAATGATACACTGCAGGCTGTGCAGCAATCTGGCATTCCTCAGAGCCTGGTGAGTATATTAGAGCTGAATGCTTATGTCAGCCCTGAGAACCAGTTTGCATTATGCTTAGTCCTCTCATCGTCTTTCTCTGAAAACCTATTCAGAGTGAATTATCTTTATTTTTTAGTTTCTCTTTTAGGAATTAGTGTTCTTTTTTCTAATTCAAACCCCTGATATTGCCACTTCATACATTCTTTTGGCACAGTATTACAGTGAAGAGTATAACTGCAGTCCTGTGTATTGTGCTGTGTGTAGGTGATGTGGACTCCAGATGAAGACAGAGCAATGGTGAAACGGCAAGAGCCTGGTCTGATCCAGACTTCACTAGAGAAGCTGAGTCCTCAAAGTCTTGATCAGTCTGGCATCAGCAGGCTGCTGCTCAGATACAACCAGGCTAACACACAGGAAATCAGGTGGGAACAAACACACATACAATGTTTATATGTCATCAGATTGAAACCTTAGCCCTCCAAATCTCAGCATATGGCTCTTATGTGACTAGTTGTGACTGTTTAAAGTCCTACTTGCAAAATACATGTATATATGAAAGAGAAACGTTATCAGTAGAATTGATCCATTGTTAGTCACATCGATCTGTTCCACCCCACACCTTCAGCTGTATCAACTAATCAATTGCAGTGTTTCTCGGGTCTCATGCTTTTTGCTGATCTGCATTTTTAACCTGAAAGTCAACATCTAAGTTTATCGATACTGCTATCGAGTCTCATGGGTCAGATTACGTAATGTTATATCTCAAGCTGAATTATGTGTTTTAATCAAATCACTGCTGCACAAACACATTAGTTCTTTCCAGGGGGAACACAACCTCCGAATGAGGATGGAGCTCATTAGTTTTTGTTGATATTGATACCTTTATCAATACTTTCTATCAATCTTGGTCCTTACCAGTTCCACTAATGATCCTTTTCCATCATTATTTGGAAGACGAAATGGCAATACATTTTAATCGAATAGGTGTAAACTGAGTAGAGCCTGAGTTAAAAGCTTATAAAGGGCAGCATTTCATCTTATAGATTTAATTTATGATGCTGAATTAACTAACAAACCCTTATCTTCACAACTCTAAACATTTCAGTTTAGGGCTGCGCTGCTTGAGCAGTTCTATAGACACACTTCCAGGTTGCTGCCCTGCGGTCGGAGCAAAATAGTAGTACTACAGAGCGCATCGCAGCCAGTGTATGTGGAAATTTTGGCTTAAAAAGACACAAAAAAACTTCAGCTGCTGCTAACACACAATATCAACTGCTGCCACTGATCTGATCAGTCCCAAACCTTGTAACAGGTCTTGTTCGTAAAAATCTAAATCCAGTGTTGAAAAATCTGTGTTTAATTCAGCAGGATAAGAACTAGTTCACTAACCAAATGTAGTAAATGGTCTCATATTGTGTTTTTAAGTTGGTGTAGTTAAAGGACAGATTGGTAAAGTAAATAAAATGTCAAAATATGTTCTAATGTAGCATCAGAAAAAATAAAATTTTGTGTTTAGCAAGACACTTAGGATGAGAAGTCTGTTTTCAAGATAACAAAATGGATAAAACAAATGGAAACAAATACTGTTTTAATCTCAACACAAGCTGTGCTCATCTTACAACAGTTCTGTTAAGAATTTATTGTCATCTCATCTTTCCTACAAATAATGTGCATTTTTGATTTGTAGCATTGATAAGAACTTGGATCATCAAGGAGTATCAATAAGAGTATCAATCTATCCCCATCTGTGAATTTAACTATTATCCCCGTCCTTAGTGCAAGTTGTTTTTTGGAAAGAAAGTAACTTTTTTTGATTGTTGGTCTTGTAAAAATATTTTGTCTGTCTACCTCCTGAGTGGGCCATGGTTGTGTACCACTGCCTTAGCACACAGATTAAGTTTAAAAACTTGCTTAATGTATGTGATTACTTTCAGAAACTACTCCCAGAGCAATATCAACCTCACACTTTACACCATCAACGAGCCTTGGCTCTACTCGGTTCTCTGGTGCAGCGGGGTGTCTTCAGTCTCCTCAGAGGCCCCTCAAATCCTGAAAAAGGTGCCTTACCCAATCTGGCTCATGGTAAGCATCCATCACATGCCTTACTACTACACTTCTTCTCTCCATCTTAACCATCACTTTAATAGCACTGTAATTGATCTATGTTGCCTTTATTTTCAAGTCAAGCTTGCCTCTTTATTTTCCCTGTATGTTGCGCAGTAGTGACTTTCTACAAGCCTGGAAAGGTAGCTTAATAGCGAGTTTTTAAAATGAAATAATAAAATCTAAATAGACTATATATAGAAGATGATATTAGATGATACCTTGTCTCCTCTCCTTCAGCTGAAGCTCCTCTGCTTGACTAAACAAGGTTAGGTTATATCAACATTAGAGTGGAGCTTTCAACTGAGTTCATCCTATCAGTTTAATCTCCACACTCTGATGTTCAAGTAAGACAGAAAGACTTCAATCTGTGCATCAATGCATGCTCAGATTTATGCCAATCTCTACTGCACATTTGAAAGCTCTTAATAGAGGTAGCACCAACCCTGTGCCTCTCCGTTATTGTTTCCCTCACCTCTTCTGTCCAGTCTACCAGCCTGCTCTCCCAGATTGTGCCACCATGTGGGAGCTCTGCATGGATGTGGATGTGGCTCAGGACTTCTGCAATGGGAGAGTTAAGGCTGTTGGGCATCTGCAGCACTCCATGTTGGGATAGTTTATACCCTTTCTTAGCATCTGTTTTGTGTATCCAGATACTGGGTGGTGATTCTAATGCTAAGTGTGGATGCATGTCAATACCCACTGAAGACAGTTTGATAGCTCAGACTAAACGTGGAGGTGGACTGGACTGTCTACATCCACGATGATTTGGTAGTGAAGAAGCTACCAATAAAAACAGTGTTGTGGCTCACAGACAGCTCCTATTTGGGTACTCTTTGAATTTTCTTTTTGTTGATTAAGTTCCAGAAAAAATCACTACTGACTGGTCACTTGTCTTGAAATGAGTTGTCCCTGTCACTGTAACTGTTCGGGGGTTTCTGTTTGTGTTTTTTCAGAGACCAGATGAATACTGCCTGATGTGGGTGTCTGCTGACCTCATCTCTTTTGCTGTTGTCATTGGAATATTCTTTTTCCAGAAGTAAGTACAGTCACTGTGAACAAATGAGATCCAGTCATTCTTTGAAATTTCATTGAAGAATAGATTGACGGTATCTCTAATGGTTTTGAACTCCTGTTGTTCTCTCTCATCAAATACACATTTTTACATACCATATTAAACTTGATCCCAGAAATGGTGCGGTCCCACTCAACGTTTAAAAGTCAAGAGCTGTGCTGCTTTGCTTCACCCTCCTCTGCTGCTTATTTATTGTTTTGAATTGGGGAGTCTTTTCAACAACAACTGAACTCCCATTGTGTGTCTTAAGTAAACAGAAAATACTGTTTTTGTTTCATGGATAAAATTTAAATAATGAGGGATAAAAGTAGGGATGCACAATATTATCAACAGTCATCAGTACAGGCAGGTGATACTTAAAAAAGTAAAATATTGGTATTAATCTTTGGATTTACCAGATTCCACATCCATCATCATCATCTTATCATCTTGCAAAGCTCCCATCTGAAACAACTGTGCCAGGTCTGAGAACAGAACCAAACCAATCAGCATCATTTGAGTTTAGTTAAGAACGTTGAAATTTCGTCAAACTTTAGCCATCTCAGCAGACATTACAGCTTTTTTCTTCTTCTGTCATTTTATTGGTGGCTAGAAAACACCTTTCAAATGCGCTACAGCCACAATCTGGCAATTGCCTGTAAAAATAATTATATAAAAAGTATAGATATAAATTATTATAATAGTCACATAACCTGACACACCAGATAGACTGTTTCATATTTCCATTGCATTGATATATTTCACATTCATTTAGGAAAGCTCCCATAGAAAGAAGATTGGCAGGACTTAAAAAAAAAACTCTCAGAAGGTGATTGGACGAACGTTCAGCTTGACACACTCATGATGGGCCAATCAGAATGACAAGACAAAAATGAGGTAGTAGACATGCACAGCTCCAGGAATACAATTAGCTGGACAGGTAAACCCAGATGTATCAATGAACAGTGGAGTGTGATGTGGATAAAACTTAGGCCGAGGCAGATTGGGAGAAGAGAGAAACCATCTGCTCCACCAAGAGAATCTTACAGTGTGGCTCTCTAAAAAGCTTACATTATTTGCTCTCTATTTCATACAGAAATGTGGTCCTGTTGTGATAAAACTGCAGCTATGCTAAAGGTAGCCATCACTATCGGCTCACATTACAACTAAACCTGCCTTTGCTACCACCTCATTCTCCTCAGATCACACTGGTTGGTTTCAACAGTGTTTGGTTTGGCACAAATGTTGTGGATTGGAGTTTTTTAAGATGGATATGCCTGATGACAGACATTGAGGTGGGCCAATCCAATGGCTTTAATGGGTCAATAGTCACATGAAATCTTCAGTTGTTTTTTAGAATTAATAACTGAATTTTTGAAAACATTGCCCATCTCTTGCTTTACCTTTTAAAGCATAAAGTTCGGGAAATGTATATATTGATAATAGATCAGGACTGTTACTGGAAAAAATGAGTTCTGAATATTTGGCAGATAACAGCAAAAATCAGATATCATGTATCCCTAGAAAAAAAGCTGATCAACAGGGGCAACACCTTTCTGGTTTGTGCTGTGAGCTACTTGCAAAGCATTCTTGAATTTCTCGCTGTACAAATGCAGAAGATGCCACTTTTGACAGCTTTTCTCCATCATTTTTTCCTGCTGCCTTATGTAGCAGTTTGTAATGTAACCTCCTAGTGAGTGACTGCATCATGGCAGTCATGATGAGATGTGTCCTTTAACTTCTGTTTAATAGGGAATTCTTTTGCTTTGAAAATAGTTAAAAGTGTTTGCGTGATGCTGACACTTAACAAATTATAATTATTTGATTAGGACATTTCTGAGTGTAAATTTTGTTTTGTACCTTTAAATTTTATGTCCCTCTCTTTCTTTAGAAGACATCTCTATGTCTGCAGCATATAATGAAAATAGCAGCTCATGCACATTGATGCAGCTTCTTATGCTATTACCATTTTTAATGGTTTTACCAATAATGACCTTCAACAAGGCTCAGTATGTTTGTTTTGTAGCCGCTTTGATGCGTTTTAGCTGTTTCCTCCCCCTCACACCTCGATGCTAACAAACCAGTGGTAACAGAGAAGATGTTTGTACTTGTCTTCTTTTAGCTTTCTTTCTCTCCTGTTTGCCTTCTCCTTTGTTGGGAGCGTGCTTTGTTTGTTTCTGTGACAACTCAAAGACAGACGGATGGACGTCCCTCCTGTTGGCTCTGGTATGGAGGGTGGTGATCTTTAGTTACAGTCCTGCTTAGCAGACCCCGCGTAGCCTTTGCTGGCTGCTGAACTGACCTCTCTTGTCTCCTGCCTTCTTTTGTCCTTTTTTGTCCTTCTGCCTCTTCCTTGTCCTCTCTCCTCTGCCTGATGTGCATGCTCTTCTCCTCCTCTGCTGCATTCTGGCACCTTCTCTCAGCTATCACATGATCAGGTAACTGGGTCACCTCTTGAGACCTGAAGTCTTCTCTTCTTTCACCCTCTTTGTCTTTCACTATCTTTATCCATCATTCTTTTATTCATTAAAGTCTTTTTTTTGGTCTTCTGTCTTTATTTAAGACCCTATTCTTTATTATTACATCGATATCCATCAGATCTCTCTCCACCTTCTGCTGTCCCTCTTTTTCTTTCTCTCTAACTTTCTGGTGATTCACCTGAATCGTACTGCACTGCTGCCACCTCCCTCTCGAGGGAGGGGCTCAGCTCTTTATCTTTGTCTCTGTGAGCACGATAAAGTGAATGCTTTCAGCCCACATAGCACAAAAACACTGTATTCAGTCAACATCTTGATTGGAAACGTTACATTTTTGTTCAGCCTAATGTCCAAAATGATCAATGATACTGTATTAATCAGGGGAAGTGCTTTAGGATTGGCTTTTATTGATGCTGATGGAGTAAAAGCTTGCTTGTTTGTATTTCTGTTTCTAAATACCTCTCTGCATTAGTCACAGTTCAAATTGAATTATGATCTTGAGTTAATTTTATTGAAATCAAAGCTGTTTTCATTAAAACAGGGACAGTTAATTGGTTACATTTGGCATTACCTCAAAAGCTCAGTTAAGGGAGAGATCTGCAACTGCACAACAAAATTCACTTCTCAGAGTTCAATGTTTGTTCTGCTGGTTCCATAGCATTTTACCGTCCTTGCAAAAGTGACCTAAATGGAAATGACAAATACTAGAAATGCTTTCTAATGCCTGGGTCAGACTACAAATTCATTGAGCCTCTTATGATTATCACTGTCAGATTAGGGCAATAACAGAGCCACAAATTCATGCCATGACTTGATTGACACACAACAGACTACCTGACCAATCATTGCAACTTACATGACGGAAAGGGGGCAGGGCTAAACGGCACCTGGGAAGAAGACTGTAAACACACATGTAGTGTGTTCCAAATCACGTACTTTTGTTCTAAACTTCATATTTTTTAGTGCATAAGTGCATTCATAGTAAGTATAATCAAATGCAGCGTGTTATTTCCACTCTCAAAACAATCTCAGACTTGATTGTGGAACGATGGATGCTTTGCATCCTTAATGAACGCCATTTTGGCAACAAAGCAGATATGGTATTGTTAGCATGCTATTATGCTAGCTAACGTAAACATCTGGTTGATAGCTAACTAGCAACAGCAGCATATTTTAATCAAGTAACAGGCATTTAAGGGAATATTAGTTCATTTGAAATTCGGATCTTCCAACATGATATTGAGACAAAACGGTAGTCAGTGCATAAGAAAACACCATCGTCACTAAGGGTGAAGAAAGCAGGACAAAGTAAGTCCAATTTCATGGCCATGTTTATTGCTTTCTCTGATGTTAAAGAATGGCTCAGACTACACCAATTCAGCCAGATTTAAAGGTGCAGTGTGTAATATTTAGCCTATTAGCATTTAGCAAAACAAGCTTGGTTAAAATGAAACATAACATTTATAAGTAGATTGATCTAAATTAGTGTTGACATCTGATGACACATTTTTTAAATTTATGTTTTAAATTAACTCAGAATAAGCCTTTTATTCATACATAGGGAGGGTCCCCTCCAAGGAAGCTGCCATCTTGGATTTTTGCATTTTGCCTGTTTCTGTGGCACCATAGAAAGAACCAAATAACAGTTAAGCATGTATTGATTTTTAAACTTCACTGGTTCCCACAGTTATCACCAGAGAAATGAGCATCACACTCCAGAATTGACTGTTAGATGTTGATAGTCCCATTTTTACACTCTGTACCTTTAAACCTGACTGCAGTGACGCAGCTCATTGTCAAAATTCGGGCCCAATTTAGAGCGTCGGGAACGACAAATGGTCTTGTTGTGTGACATAATTGACGACGCGACAAAGATGCCCCACGACTCTATAAGACTGGCATGTCAGAATTTTTCTTACATCGTCTTCTAGTTTGACACCCTGACCTGACGTTAACAACGTGAATCCTGACGTCTACCAACAGAAGAGTATTTGCTCCTTATCTTTACATTATCATTTAAAAGATTTACCACTTTTTATCCCCTTTTATTCCCTGAAACTAATGTGTAAATTTTTATTTTATGTTATTTACATTATTTCATGCATACCTTAAGTCCTATCTGAAGGAGAGTCAGTCCATATTGTCCTCCTCTTGACACATCCATAACTGTTATCCATAATCCAATCCATAATTATTTCTTATTTTCCTTTTAACGAGCTAAAGACTGCTACAATCACTTAGAGCACTTCTGTTGTAGACTGACTGACACTCTTTGACCCGCCCCTCGACAGCCTGTGAACTTGCACTCACTTGCAGAGACAGTGGTGACGTCAGCATACGGTGAGCGGCTGGGATCACTCTTGTAGTGTGGCCAGGCTGTCGGCCAAGACGGGAGAATATTTTTGTTGCATAGTCTGATGGTGCCATCGTGAACGACCAGCTTGGTTCTATAGGAGTAATCTCTCTATTCCGCTTCATACATGCAGGGATGTTGATGGTCTGTGCACTCATTGGTCAGCATCACTGATGCGATTGGACAGATCATGGAAGGAAAAAAAACATGATGGACTTAATGCGAGGAGCTCATGAGGTATCCCAGATTTGGCCTTGATTTCTGTTGACTATGAACCACTGCACGGGACGATACCATCAATTTTCAAAGTCAATGGATCCTAAAACACTGCCATTGTTGATCAGGCTATCAACAGGTGTATTCTGACCTTGGTATTAGTTGATTTATAATCAAACAGAAATAAATTACGAATGTAACAGGGTTTTCATATGCTACAGAAATGGTTGTTGCTCTAGAACTTTAGAAGATAATATTTGCCCATGACTTTTGTAATTAGAGCAGCTGCAGCTGTAAATGACATGATCACTGTTTCGCAAAGGTGTCTGACCTAACATGTGACCCCACAGGTATCGTATGAGTGGTATGCGTAGTTACAACCCTGAGCAGATCATGCTGAGTGCTGCAGTCAGGAGGTCCAGCAGAGACCTCAATGTGATGAAGGAGAAACTCATCTTCTCTGGTAAGAAATACTCTTACACCCAGACGAGCTGTATGCTTATTACTCTGGATGTTTTGTTACGTTCTTGTCTGTTGTTTGGGCTCCTGAACTCAGAAACCAACTGACCTTCTGTCATTGTTATTGTTACTTGGAAATTGAAATGTCTGGTCACTTGGCTTGTTCCCATTTGAAACCGGTTAAAATAACTCACTATTTGACTAACTTTATTCATATTTAATTGATTTGATTTTTTCTAAACTTGTTTGGTGAAAGAATAAAGACAAACATACCATAGGGTATCTGAGGATGACTTAAATTTATAACAAATGTGCACATGTTTGATGCTAGTGATGTGAGCACCTCGCAGCATCCTGATTAATCGCACTCATCCCATTTTAAAATTAAAATTCCACTATTTTTCATTCAGAACTGTTTCGGTGTCTCACAATCAAATCACACTTTCCCTCTTAAAGCCCTTTTTGGATATTGAATATATTTTTTTTTAAATTAAACATGAATAAAACCTTTTTTTTTCTTAACTCCAGTCATTATCATATATAGCAAATATGAATTCATTTTCATTATTTTAACCCTATAAATGCCAGTTTATTTACATAATGCCACTTCTTCTTACACAAAATATGAATTATTTTCTATTTGATAAATGCAAAGTGGATTTTTTGTGCAGGGATTATCAGTCTGGTATATGTCAATGATAAGCAGCAACACTGATTTTGACAGACTAGAGTGTTATGCGCAATTACAAAAAATACAAAAAAAATCACACCTTCCCTCTTAATGCCTTTTTTGGACATGGGATGTATGTAAAAATATTAAACATGATAGACATTTTTTATTTTGGTCCTTAAAGGAGACATATTATGCAAAAATCACTTTTTCAGGCTTTTCTAACACAAATATGTGCCCCTGGCCTGTCCACAATCCCCTCAAATACCAGAAAAATCCATTCCCTCTCCCCCTCTCTTTGTCCACTTTTCAGAAAATGTGTGCTGAAACAAGCTGTTTTCTGATTTAGCTCCTGGTGACCTCACCAGGAGCGTAAGCACCCGCCCCCAGGTTTGGTTGGCCCTCCCCCACTTGGAGGAAATTTCGCTCTCCTCTACTGATCCTTTGAACTACCAGTTGAGATGCTGGATAGCTCAGACTATGGTCTGGGAGGTTGATGGTTCAAATTCCAGTCAAGTTCTAACCTTTGGACAAAAGTGTCTGTAGTACCAGGAGTACTGCATCCATTTCCTGAGAGGGGTGTGGTCAGGGGCGGAGTCAGACAGCTAATTACCATTTAAAGCCACAGACACAGAAACGGTTCGTTCTGAGAAGGGCTGAAATAGAGGGGGTTTCAAACGTACAAAAATCCTATACTGGAGTGTTTTTTCAGCAACAAACTTCACTGGCATGTTTTGGGGACCTCTGAGACCAATTTAAGCTTGTCTTAAAAGGGTATAATATGTCTCCTTTAACTCCAGTCCTCATTCTTTGTAGCATATGTGTTTTTTTTTTTATTTTAACTCTATAAAAGCCATTTTATTTACATAATGCCACTTTTTAGCTGGTGCACCTGCATAAACAGGTGGATGCACATGGCTGTATTTTTTACTCTCTGCTCTGCAGGGACAGGCTGTTTTTCAAAATTTTTATTCATGATGCAGACATGGCTGCAAAGATCATGTTAATGAAAGGGGAATTTTAATTACCTCTGATGTTTTCACTTCAAAGACATACACACGTACCTTGAAAGACAAAGAGGCCATTTTCGAATGAATAATCTTGGTTTTTAACAATCTAAATTGCTACAAACCTGAAAGTAGCATTTTAGGCCATTTAATGTAATCTACTGTAAATACCATATAATGTCTCTGCACATCAATCATAGAAGAAATGAGTGAATCAGATGGAAAACACTAAAAACTAGAACTTGGAAGGCATAAGTCCAGGATGTATTCCTGACATAATTAAATTCATGTTTTTTTTAATGCCATGGCTATGAGATACAAAAATACAGTTTTTCCTGGTTTTCATCAATACATTTTTTCAGCACAGATTTCAGTGTGTGTTTTGGCTGCAGCTACACACACACACACACACCCCCCCCCCACCCACACACACACACACACACACACACACTAAATTCTCAAAACAGATACACACCAGACTCTGACGTCTATTCGAAAACCCCCTAAGTAGTTTTAGTTGAAATAATTTATTCCACTGGCCCACAGACACTGTTCTATCCTATAATTTCAAACAAGGTCATTATCTCCCATAATGCATCTCTGCAAACATTGAAATATGGCAAAATTTGGCAACAATTTTTTCAATTTTTACCTCTGAATTACAGAGGAATTAACAGGATATCTTATTTCTGTATTACAATGGCAATAGAATGAAAATAAGTGGTTTTAATGGTAGTCAGTGGGGGCTAAAAGGGCTCCAGGAGGGAGAGTGCTAGTTTTTTGTCTACACAATGGAAACATTTTGTCAACACAGAATTTTTTTTCATTAAAAAATCAACATCTTTGTCAAATATCATCATCTTAGCATGATAACGGCTAAAGTGAGAGCAAAAAATACAATTAAAAAGCCTAAAAGTGCTCTAGGAGTGCCTGAGGGTTAAAGAGGGACTCAACCACTGAAAAAGGAATGTGTTATGATCTTAAAGGAAATAAGTGAACAGTAAAAAGCTAAATGTTTGATTATGTAAGGTTCAGATGACTTCTGACTCGTCTGCTGAGCTGTCTGATTTTTTTAAAGGTAAATGAGACATTGAGGACTAGTGATGGACTTATTTTACACCATTGTAGCTGCAGGAAGGTGCTGATGTGGCTCATCTAAATAGTTTTAAAAGGGACAATAAAGCAAGAGATCAATCGCGATCACTGATTTTACAAATTCTGTTGCATGCATTAATTTAACTTAAATATGCTTAACAAGAAACATATTAAACTTGATTAATTGTTAATATCAAAAATGTTTGCTCCCACCCTCAGTATGTATAAGTGTTTGCTATGATTGATGACAGTTTGAACTGTCAGTCTCATCGGCCACAGAGTCAAAATCCAAAGAGCTTTCTTCATTATTATTCTTAGGTTTAGGAAGTCAGAAGAAAAGTACTTCCAGATTGCAATGTGGGTATCGAATCGCTCTTAAAGAGTCTCCAAGCACACCTTTGGACCACACTGAAGTTACAGAATTAAGGTCATAATTTCACCGTGACTCAGTGAAAAGACTCGGCCAGGGCAAACATTTGTCTGACCAGAAGTAGCCTAGCAATGGTTGCTATGGGGGATTTCTGATTGGTGGGTCAGAAGACTAATCAGAGAGCCAACAAAGGGGTAAATTCCTCTCTGTACGTGTCAATTTTCTGACTTAAAAATTCTGAGATAAGGTTTAAGCTTTTTTGAGTTCAGGATCCCAGCTAGCATGTTACTCCATCCCAGCATGCACTGCTCTGAGTGTCTGTGACTGTGTTTGCTCCTCCTCCTCTTTCTCTCCCCTGTTGAAGGTCAACCTCAGTAGCAGCCTTTGTGATGTACACCACCTCCTGTCCATGCTACCACCAGTGTGACTTCTTCCTATATTTCATTCATCCATTGCATCCCTCGTTGCCTGCCACTCCTCTTTCTTCTGTGCCCCTTCTCCCCTTCATCCATTCATCATCCCTTCATGCACCAAACCTCCCCCATAATTCTCCTGCTGGAAACACCATCATGTGTAGGGGAGCTTGTAGACGCCCCAATCTGTCTAGACAGCCTGTAGTGCTGAGGGGCAAAGGTAAGATAACTCAGCGCCAACTTTTAAATTTTTTTTTTCTCCCTCACTTTAAGTATTTGTTTAACTGTCACCTCTTTAAAAACAATTCTAGTAGTTTCCTTAAAAACTGTTGTGCTTTAAAAATGAAGAAGTTGCTCTGCCACCTCCCAACACACTGACTTTTTCCCTATCCTTTGGCTCCCTCCAGAGGTGGGGAATGGAGTTGGCAGTGGTGAGGAGCTGTATGCAGACAATGGCTACGACTACTACACCAATCAGGGCATAAGCCAGTGATTGGGACTCATCTTTGTGAAGCTGTGACTGAGATGACCACACCTGGTGTTCACGTTGTGATGTTTCAGTCAGTTTGAGGTCCGTCCTCCTCTGTCCTGCTGATGAACTGACAGATCGCTCTACCTGACGGTGAAAAAATCCTCCTGGTTACTTCATGTACACGCTGTAAATAGTTTTATTTTTGCTTGTCAAATATACTGTATAACACATGGGAATAAATGCACTTCTTATGAATAGGACTCGCCAAATCTGTGGCCTCCTCTCTCACATGTAAATGTCTGAGAGGTACCTTCGAGTTACCATTGCCTGCTCCTTTTTAATGATATGTTTTTGCATTATTTTGAGCTCATTCTCCAAAGTTTTTCCTTGGTTTTAACCAGTCTACATAATATTTTTATCTTTAAAGATCCATATATTTAAAGAGGCTCTTTAAAAGCATTTATTGCTAAAGGAAACTATTACAATAACAGCTTTTTATGCTTTTGCCTTCTGTCGACACTCAGCTGTGCTGTTGTTCACTTAAGTATTGATTTTAATATTTATATATAAGAGAAAACTTTCAAATCAATCAGTTTACAGAAGCTCTGCCTTTTACTCCTAGTGAAATATTCACATGGTGCATGTAAGATTATTTACTATTTTTATAGAGGCTGAACATCCCCATTTCCCTACTTTTGAGCTAATATACACTCAGCAGCCACTTTATTAGGTACACCTGTTCAACTGCTTATGAACACAAATATCTCATCAGCCAATAGCATGGCAGCAACCAAAGCTTTTATGCATATAAGTATGGTCAAGGTGATTTACTGAAGCTAAATCGAGCATCAGAATGGGTAAAAAAGGTGATTTAATGAGTTTGAAAATGCCGTGGTTGTTGGTGTTTGATGAACTGATTATCTATTCTGATTTTCAACCAAAATAGTCTCTAGAGTTTACAGAGAATAGTGAAAAAACAACACAAAATATCGAGTGAGTTGCACTTCTCTGAGCCATAATGGCTTGTTGAGAATGGCCAGACTGGTTTTAGCTAAGAAAAAGCCAAATACTGGCTATTTTTGTTTGTTCGTTTACAACCAAGATATGCAGAAGAGCGTCTACAGCTGCAAAAAACAACACCAGGTGTCATTCCTGTCAGCTAAGAACAGGAAACTGAGGCTACGATTCACATACACTCACCAAATTGGACAATAGAAGAAGGTAAAAATGTTGCATGCTCTGATGAGTCTCAAATTCTGTTGCGACATTCAAATGTTCTGGTCAGAATTAGCAGAAAAATGCCACAACTACCAACAACAATTGCATGTTGAAATTCTCTCAAATCAGTGGTTTTACATGGGTGGGTCGAGACCCAGAAAGGGTTGTTAAGCTTTCTTTTTAAAAGTCTGTCAGGAATGCATGCATGGCAAAAATTCGGCCAAAAAGTCCATTATCCCCAAATTTACATTCATTTTTTAAAGTTTTCCTGTGATGACGAGTAAATTTTGGTCTTTTCTCAAGATTTTAACTCATATATCTCTTTCCCCCCAATAACAAAGCAGGTTTTCCCAAGATAATACAGAAAGAAATCACCAAATTTCCACACTGTCTTTGGAGTAAATGGAGTAAAATGAAATGTATGCATGCATGATGTGCTCCAGTAGGTCTCATGAGGAGAATCTCTTTCTTTAATCACTTTTCTTTCCCATTCTGATGCTACTTTTAAGGTTCAGCTCATCACAATGACCATGTCTGCATGCCTTAATGCATTGGTAACTATCATGCAGTTGGCTGATACGCATCAATAGTGGCTGAGCAGGTGTACCTAATAAAGTGGCCAGTGAGTGTATAACACTAATGATGATATCAGTGTATGTTTTTGTGCGAGCTGTGCTCCCAGTGAAACCAGAAGAACTGGTGAAAATGTTTTTAGGGAGGGACTTAAGTGCTGTCTCTCTCTTAAATGTGAGTGTTTGATTGTTGGTCTGTTTTTTAAGGATGTGTATATTGTATTGTGTGTTCTCAGCTGGTGTATATTTTTAACCTTGTGTGCAGTGCTATGCTGGGTGTTGTTGTACATTAAAGGAGAACCAACATGAGAGATTTTAACCAACTAAGCATTACAGTTAAACAATGTGATAGTAATAGCAACAGTAAGGTCAAGATGGAAGTAATTTATCAGCATAGTCGGCCTCTGAACTGCAGTTATTCTGTGGTCTATTAGTGTTAACATGCACGATGCATCTATGTGTTGGTAACTGGTGTAAATCTGATTGCTGTAAAGCAGGGGTGTCCAAACTACAGCCTGGGGGCTAGCTGCAGTCTGGGGTCTATTTTAGCAAATTCTATAGTGACGTTAGAACACAAAGCCCTCAGTTTTGACATTAGGTGCTGCTGCTGTGTTCATTTTATAAATAAACAATTTGAAATGAGGCTGTTGATGTTTTTCATGACTAACCTTAGACAAATGTAAATGGTAAAAATTGGCAACCAAAATAATATCTTTATTCACAACGCCCTGAATCAAGACAAATCTGCTCATTTGTCTTGCTGTCCTTTGTCTCAATGTTGACTACATTTTTTCCGTGAGGAAGACTAAACTAAGACTAGCTGAAAATAGATCTTTGGTGATTAAAACTCTGGCAGAAAGTAGGTTTAGTTTTTGTCAAAGAGACTAAAATGTTAGAGCTGGTCTTTTGGACATTCAAATCCACACGTCTCCACTGTGCATACAAAGTATGCCAGTATTTTTGTCAGTGTTTGGTAAAACATTATTGACTGCTCTACATTTAATATTGACTTTATAGCATGGCTTATTCAATTGGTTCAGAGATAAATGCTTTCTAAGGACTTTTAGTTGAATAAAAAGGGATTCAAATGTTCAAGTTTTTGCCAACTAAAACTAGAGTAGAGCTATAAAGGTTAAAATGACTAAAATGTGTCTAAAAGACATTTTATTGTTAAGACCAAGTTTATAAAAGCTGCCAGCTGTGATGTGAGCTTTTCAGTCACTACACATTTCTTAACCTGCATCGCTTTGACTAACTTTAATTCTAAAGATAAGGTTTATCAGACAGTGGCTGTGTCATCCTGATATTTTTCTCCATGTGGCCCTCAATGGAAAAGTTTGGACATCCTTGCTGTAAGGGAACTGAAGTGGGTGCTAAATGTGAAAATAAAGCTCTTAGCTTATTGAAGGGACGCTACAGGTATCACAACAGGCAGCACGTGTTCATGAAACTGATTGCCTTTTGTGTTTTTTTTCTTATGGTATTACTGTGCCTCAGAAGTAACCATTAAAAAAATCCTCTCATTGGTGTTTTCTTTGAATGCTTTATGTTTTTAATCCCTGTTCAACAGCTCATCTTAAAACAGGAATTTAATAATCAGGTTAAATTCAGGTCATGTGACCCCTTATTAGGTTTTTACAAGTAGCAGATCATTTCCCAGCAGCTTGTTAAAATGTTTTGAGCATGAGATGGACTTAATGAGCACCATCACAATATGCATTACCTACAACACAGATCTAGTATGACAGGTTTTAAATAAAGAGACAGTGACGAAGATGACAAATGGGCTTTTTAATTTGTGGAAAGATGAGAACAGTTTAATTCTGTTACGGTCTTTTAACTTTCAATTAGTTACAATAAAAACAATCCTAAGAGAAGTTATCTCTGTTTCAATAAATGATTTATACAGCTTATAGGCAAATAGAATTTGCCTCATTAAATAATCTATAGCACATGTATTAATATTATATACTCAAGTCATAAAATTAAAAAAAGACATGACATTTCACAGGAATATTTGGCAAAAAAAAAGACATTTTCTCAAAGGAATGTAGGCAGTTGAGTTCATGTTAGAGAAAGTACCCTCTGATCACTTTATTAGGTACACCTTCTAGTTGGACTCCCTTTTGCCTAGAAATGTGCCTTAATTCTTCTGATAGAGATTCAGAAAGTGCTGGAAACATTCCCCAAAGTTTATGGTCATTATCAAAACCGCAGCGTCACAGAGCTGCTGTAGCTTTGTCAGCTGTACATCCATGATTCAAATTTCCCGTTCCTGTGCCATTTAAATAGAGGGAACCCACTGTGATGTAAAAAAAAAAAAAAGAAAAATTAAGATGATTTGAGTTTTGTGACATGGTGCATTATCCTGCAGGAAGTAGCCATCAGAGGATGGTACACTGTTAATAGAGGGATGGACGTGGACAATGCTCTAGTAAGCTGTGGTACTTAAAAAATGCTTAGCTGGTAATAAGAAGCCAATTACACCACCAGCAGCCTGAACCGCTGATACAAGACAGTAAAGGTCTGTGCTTTTATGCTTTCAGCACCAGATTCTGAATATTGCAGCAGTAATTGAACCTCATCAGACCAGGTAATGCTTTCTCACTGTCTAATCTGGTAGCCTCTGTGACCTGTAGCCTCAGTTTCCTGTTCTTAACTGACAGGAGGGACACCCAGTGTAGTCTTATCCTGCTGTAGCAAATTTCAGATAACACTGATCCCAGAAGGAAATTTCATTTACAGATCACCCATTTGCTTCAAGGTTCTACATTTTCAGCAGAAGTTGCTTGGTTGTAATGAGTGATTGGGTTATGGTTGTAGTCTGGTTATCCTCCTCTCAAAAAGGTATTTCATCCCAGAGAACGGCCACTCACTGGGTATTCTCTTTCTCTCACAATTCTCTGTAAACTCTAGAGATGGTTGTGCATGAAAATCCCAGTAAACACTCAGACCAGTCCGTCTGGCACCAACCATGGCAGATAAACAACCTTTCTTCCCCGCTCCTGACCAAGTCTAAATGCCTAAATACATTATTCACTGCCACAAGATTGGCTGAATAGATTTTTCTGTTAGTGAGCAGCTGAACAGCTATACCCAATAAAGTGATCACTGAGTGAATAAGTCATTGGCTTAATCTTTCCCAACAACACATTTTCATACTGGTGAAATAAATCATGCTGTGAACCAAAAATATAGAATGAAATAATCTTTTTATCAAATTAAGTTATTTTACCGTCACATTTGAGGCCACAAACAATGGATCGAGTCCATCTAACAATCAACGTGATCTGACAGTAATGCATTTCTCAATATTAAACACAGAAGGCACCAGTAAGCAATGCTTTGGTCCTAACATGACACTACTTAAGTTAACCTTCTCTACCTACAGCAGCAAAAGCAGGAAGTTATATTAAAAAGTTGGACAATACCTGGACATTCTCAAAGTGCAGCACTGATTATGACTCCGCTTTCACTGACTGCAGCCTGCATCATTTACAGTGAAGCATGAGCTGTGAGGCTTTAACCAAAAATGCAGCTTGTTAAGAATCCGTAATCATGACTACGTACTGCATTGAGTCTATCTGAGATTAATGGTGCATGACTGCATCTTGGCACTGACTTCCAAAGGGCATTAAATCAACTCTGACTCCATCCAGAGCCCTAAAGGGGGCACACACACACACTTTTTAGACCCTGTTTACATTTAGCATTAACATCTGTTTTGGGCATTTAAATACCAAACTAACTGTTAGTCTGTGGCACAGTATCCCAGCATGCAATGTGCAGTGAAGCAGCAGGCAAACAAAGTGGAGCCAATAAGCCACAAGCTGAGAAGCTAGCAGCGCCTTAAGATTTCATACTTTAAGCTTCTAAATCCCTTATGATCCAGTCTTTCCCATTGACTGCCATTCATTTTTATGGAATTTTCACTCAGGAATGAGAGGAGCTGGCATCCTTTGGGCAAAGTGCCCAGATGGGTTGCTCTTCTCAGTTAAAAAAGACTCCTCAGTTTAAAAAAAAAAGCAGGTAGCAACAGCTTCCCTCACTAGATAAGCAGTTTAGAAATTGAATATTCTGTCAGATAAAATCATGCTTTTAATTCTGTAAATGTTTAAATATATAATTTTCTTTTAAATAAACTTTCCTACATGGATGCAAGATGTGCAGCATCATTCTCATTAATATGTGAGAAATTCAAGGCTGTGGTTGCTAAATTTCACTGAATTCTCAATAGTTATAACATAACTGAGCTAACAAAGCATTTTTGTGCTGTGAAAACCGTGTTATACCATGTTAGCCATGTTATAATGATGGTGAAAAAGGGAAATTAGTGATTAATCAGTCTTATGCACCCTAATATAGCCTAGTGCTCCACTACTGGTAAGAGAGTCTCTTGCGCTTCAGCCCCTCCACTAGTGGAGGTCGGTGCTCACAGAAGGACCAGCAACAAACAGAGGTGTTTCAGTGGGTAAACCAGGTAAACCCAATGAAGAAACTGGAGCACACGAATCACTTGATGACGTTTAATCAGGTGCAGAGGACTAACGTTTCGACGCGCACTGCGTCTTCATCAGAGTCAAACGGTTTGACCCTGATAACACCCAGAGTGTTAAGGATTACCACTTGGTATCTGAATGCCCAAAACAGATCTTAATGCAAGGTATAAACGGGGTCAAACCATAAACATTGTCTTTTTTTCTGTCACATGAACACTGCATGGAAATGATGGATTAAGTTTTCTTAAAAAATATTAAAGGCCAGCAAACATTTGCATAAGGCATGCTCTCTCTCTGACACACAAACACACACTGGCAATAAATAAATAAATAAATAAATGAGGCTGAACTGGAGAGTTATTAAGTAATTTGTCAGAATGATCGTTCCCTGATTTGAACATTGTCTACCACGTACAAGCTTCAAAAATGAAGCTTCATGGAGATCAACAAAAGACTTCAGCCTTCATGGGATTACGTCACCGTTTACCAGCATCTCACGGGTTTGTGTGCAACAGCAGCAGCTTTCCCTGTAAAAACGGGTTTGTTCACTTCTATAGATGGTTCCAGGAAACACAAAGTGAAGAGGAACATTGGTGTGAAAATGAAACTGTCACGTCAGCTTCAATCCCCTTAGAGGTCAGGCTGAACAACCTTAGATTTCTATGAAGTGCAGAACAAAAGCAAGGAGCAGTTAGGAATAGCTAGCCAGTCTCTGAAGCATCCCTGTGTTTGAGATAATTAACCCAGGTAAAGATTAGCTAAAGTTCGTCTTGCGCAGGTGTCTGTTTGGGATTTCTATAGCACTCACTTGTAAGGGCCAAGAGCCGCCCATGATGCCGGCCTGAATGGCCACACCTGTCACCACGGCTAGGTCGGGGTCTACCGAAGTGTTAGGCTCCTTCCCAAAGTACTCGCTGATCAGCCGTCTAATCCGGGGTATCCTGGTGGACCCTCCAACCAGAACGATCTCATCCACCTCCTCCTTCTCCAGGTGGCCTTCAGACAGCACAGTTTCAACAGGGGCCAGAATTTTCTGGAACAGGTCCTCGTTGAGCTCTTCGAACAGCTTGCGAGTGATCACGGACTGGAAGAGAACCGGAGTCTGGTCTTTTGGTGACTCTGAGCTGTCATGGGTGTGGAGGTCCAGCGGTAGCCTGATGGTGGTGCTGGGGTGGACGGTGAGATTTAGCTTGGCTGCCTCTACAGCCTGTCTGAGGCGGTGGATGTCCTCTTTCAGGGTAGGGGGGACACCAAACTCCTGTCGGACTCGCTCTGTGGCGTACTGCAGCAACCTCTGGCTGAAGTCTTGACCTCCAAGCTTGTTATTACCTGCCAAAAAAAGAAACATCCATTTAATGTTAGGCCACTCTTTCCTCCAGCAAGTGAGGAAGTATAACTGAAAAGTTTCTTTCATAAGTGTCAGATTGCAAAGACAAAGAATACAGGAGATTGTCAGGACACTCATTCAACATCCCACATAGTTTAACAGGGGAAATCAACAAAAAACCTGACCGTACATTGTTCACAGCTTTTCAATCCACTCTAATGAAAAGGAGAGGGCAAAGTAAAACTCCTACACTGGAATATGAACTGTGAAATAAGAGCAATTTTCCTGTAACCTCAAGTCACCTTTACAGGGCACAGAATAACAGTATGCCCTAGTATCACCTGACACAAATGAGTGCCTATCTGCCTCTCTAGTTGTCACGGACTAGGAACAAAGAAAGAGGGGGATGACAAGACACCAGAGAGGCTTACGGGAAGATTTTCTTGATTTTTTTCCACTGTTCTCACAGAGTTTGTGTTAAAAAGTTGAGATAGTGTTGCATTCAGTGTTTCCCACAGGATCCCTCTAGGGCAGTGATTCTCAACTGGTCGAGCCTCAGGACCCACAATCAACTCCTCAATGAGGAACTGTGACCCAAATAGCAGACATTTTTCAGCCAGTCAGAATATTTAATGAAAAATAGTACAGTTTGGACCTAACCGAGCAAAGCAGATGGGTTTACCAGACATCTGTGTCATCAGGAAAATATTTTGAAAAGCTCCAATCCACAACGTTTATGTCTAACTGAACACAGCTGGGAACAATCAGTGTTATTTCCAGAGAACGAGGTAGTGCCTATGGGTGGGGTTAAGTTATACTCAAAGTTGTGTGCAATGGCTGCCTCCAGTGCAGTGATCAGCTCAGGTATAGCTCTAATGTGGCACCAATCTTATCAGAACTCGACCATGTTTTGGCATAAATTAAAGATTCAAATAACATTTAAAGCTCTTCATGATGAGAAAGATGTTTTTGCTCTTCTGCTGACCTTCTTTGGCATGAGTTTATGAGAGTTATTGGGGGGAGGGGTTACTTGTAGTTATACAATGGCTGCTAGTGAAGTGATTAGCTTGTATGTAGCTACAGCGGCAGTTTGTCAGAACTGGACATTTCTTTATTAAAACAAGAGCAAAGAGCCACACTGAAAACTTTTCATGACAAAAAAGATGTTTTTTGCTCTCGTCCTGGTCTGTTTCGCCATGAATGTGTGATCGTTATGGGTGAGCTAGCTGTGACCCCAATGGCTGCTGTCGCCATAGCCATTAGTGAAAATGTAGCTGTAGGAAAGCAGAAGTTTAATAAGAACTGGACCATATTTTTTACTAAAACAAGAGCAAAGCGTCACACCAAAAGCTTGTCTTGGCAGAGAAGACATTTTTGCACTTCTCCTGACTGGTTTTGGCATCAAGTATAACTGAGAAAAGCTCCGCCATTAACAAACTACAGCAGCAGTAACCTGTAAGCTCAAGAGCGGCGCATGCATACAACGTTCCTCCAGTCACCTTCTGAGAGTTTCTTGAAAAGTCCTGCCCTTCCCAAACGCTTTCCATAGGAGCTTTCCAAGATGAATGTGAAATCTATCCATGCAGTAGATGTATATAACAGTCTGTCTGGGGTGTCAGGTTAGTTTGGATCTTAAACAGTGCATACAAATGGATCAAACAGAAAGGACCAAACAAGCATGTTTTTAAAAAGTTTCTGGACTTTGTGGCATGATTTTATTTCCTGAAATGCATTCACAGCCCACTAAAAAAGGCCTACTGACTTTTGGGTCCCAACCTATCAGTTGAGAACCTCTTTTCTAGGGGGGTCCGGAGTATGCACCCCCTGGAGAAAGATCTTGATATTTTTAAGTTAAATGCACCAATTTTTGTGCATTTTTAGAGGAAAATGAAGAGGCAAGATCTACGGAAGTTTTGTTCTTTTCAAACAATTTTCTCCTGTAGTAATTAAAACAGAGTGTTACTGATTAGAATTTGATTACGATTACATTTTCTATCCTTCAAAAAAATCTTGTATTGACATCCTAAGATTACTTCTGACCTTATCTTTGGACTTTTATCTTAATATTAACCATAAAACAGCCACTTTCTATAAATGCTTTAAAAACTTAACTACAGCAGGCTACATGACCATCTCTGATTTTTAAACTTAAACTATTTAGCCTTTATTTCCTGTATTCTTGTTTACTTTTATTAATAATGTATACTGAAGATGATATTTAATTGTTTAACATCTATTTAATTGCTACGTGAATTTAATGTCTGTTAAGTTTACATTCTAGAGAGAAAGAATTGGTCTGATGTTTTGCTGAAATCCTTTTACTGAATCCATCGGCCTTTTGGTAAAAACTCTTTTACCTAGAAGGTCACAATTGTAAGAACACTTTATTTACTCATTCACTCTTTTTTTGCAAACCACATTCTCACTCTCTAAAACACATTTTTTCTTCTGTGATTCACTGGTGATGCAGAATGGTCATCACTGCTGGCTGAAGTTAAACAACTAAATTAAAGTGTGTCACAGTTTTAACACAACCAGGCAAAGCTGGAGGCAGTTGTTGGTTATGATGTGATGAAACAAATCTGAGGAAGCTGGGGGGAAAAGAGAGTTGATATTAAAGAGGAAGAGAAGGGGAAAGAGAAGATGACAAGGAAGACCAGGAAGAGAAATTTCAGATGAAATCAGAATAACTGTTCTTCCTCTTTGAATGAAAATGAAGGAAGCTGGATGAAAAAGCCCACACTGATAAACAATATGTAAACTATGACTGAGATGTAATTTTTTCTTTTAAATAAAAGAAAAGTAGAAAACAAAGACTCTTACACTGTCATTTGCTCATTATTTCAGTTGCTTTCCAACATTTCTCCTCCATCAGGTTTACTCTGACAAAGAATCAACAGTCTTGTGTTATATCAACTTCTCTCCTCTGCCAGGTGTCCAAAACTTTGTGCTCTTTAAATATTCATCTTGGAAAATTTAACAGTATTTTCAGTAATCGAAACATTAAATTGCTTGAAAACTTAAAACTGACTCAACACCAAACATTAACCCGGAGTGAGCTCAGATTATTGTGCTTTATATTACGTGATGTAGTGTGTAATGTAAGCTTTTGACTGCTGTGTTTATGATGTGAGAACAGAGTCTGATTCTGTTGAAAAGGTTTGGATGTGATTGTTTGATTTTGACAGGAGAATGAGAGGTTTTGTGAATGTAGCTTGATTTTTTTTTATGTTCACAGTTTAGAGAAGGTGGGGGGTCCTCAAGAAATTTTTTTAGCAATTGTGAAAACTGTAATCAAAATCTGAGGAGTCATCTGGTTAGTGAAAGTGGGGGAAGCCTGTTAGGTTAGCTCCAGGGATGGAAAGTAACTAAATACATTTACTCAAATTACTGTGATTGAGTAGCTTTTTTGTGTACTTGTACCTTTAAGAGCACTTTTTTTAAACCCTATGTTTACTTGTGCTTAAGTATATGTTGGGGGGAGTATCATACTTCATTACATTTCAAAAAGCATCAAGTACGAAATAAAAAATTAAAAGCCAAAACAATGAAGTCCAAGCTTTCTGCCAGCAACAAAAACAGCCAGTATTTGTTTTTTATAACACTTGAGTCAGTAGCACATAGTAAGAGAATGAGCCCTCATTTCTTGCCAAAACAGCTGTTGCAATTTACTACAGGTCAAGTCACACCTTACAATTAACCTGAGATCCATGTTCTCTTGTGGATAATACACATTAAGGAAAGATCATGTTTCACTGTGAAAGCCCCTTGGGTATCAAAAGTTGCTACTCAGTACTTCAAGTAAACTTTAAATCATGTACTTTTACTTCTTCTCAAGTAAATTCAACTCAAGTAATTGTGCTTTTGCTTGTGTACCACAGTCTGATACTTTTTCCACCTCTGGTTAGGTCATAACTCAAAATGCCTTTGATCGATCCTGATGAAACTCTCTAGAAACATCCTGAGTTGTCTTTAAAACACACAAAACACAGTTTGTTCAACTCTGGTGAAAGGTTGGCAAACAGCACAACTCTGAGTGAACTGTTCATGTAATTCTGCCAGCGTTGTGATGATGGCATGAAGGTTTGATCGCTCTCACTCTATAAACAGAATTGAATCTGCTGAGAGACATTTTTCAACTATGTGAATTCTGGAGCCAGCTCGTTGCTCTTGAGGACTCAAAGGGCTGGAACTCACACGGTGCTGCTCATGGTTTTATTTTTCTTTTATGACTGAATCAGTGAAGCACATTACCTGCCATGGCTCTGGTGAGAAACATGCCTCCCTGTTTGTTGAGCAGAGAAACATCCAGGGTCCCTCCTCCGAGGTCGACCACCAACACGTTGAATACATCCACCTTGTGCAGGCCGTAGGCCATGGCTGCAGCCGTTGGCTCATTGATTACACGCAAGATCTCCAGGCCTGCAAGAAAGGTTAAACAGGTTCTAATTAAACTCCACTGTTTTTATGAAAAACACTTCATTTTAAAAGTAAATGCAAGACTAAATGGAGTAAAAATGATTTGCAGTTTTATCAAATGACTAGAGCATAGTCCTCAACAGGTGTTGTCTCTGGACCCAACACCAGCTCCTTTTTTTCAGCCAGTCAGATTTAACTAAAGAAACATGGTGCTGTTTGGACCTAAGATAGGACAGAATGTGACAGAACAAAGACACCAAAGAAAATACCCCAGAGTAGAGCTGGGCAATTAATCAAAACCGACATTTAGAGCCTCTAACTGAAAAAACCTACTTTGTCAATTATTTCTATTTTTTTCCCTTGTAATTCTCTCTCTAGTAATGTACCACACCTTTAAAAACAAACAACTATCTCTGTAGTCACGTGATAGGTAGCCAGGTGTCGCAAGGCATGTAGCCTGCTGGAAACCCAAGAAAAGAAGAAGTACTAGTCACGTGACATCATCCCATCCAATCCGCTAAAACTCAACCAACTGTGCAACGTGAGCAGCAGATTTATTTTCTACTTTCTATACAACAGCTGCTGAAAGCTGCTGAAACTGATCTAGGAACTACATGGTGCCAGATCCACCCAGCCTATTTGATGGCCACATCTGGCCCATGTATTCAAAACACAAGAACCTCAGTTTCATTTCAGCTGATGTGTTTTGATTTCAGTTGTTTCAATAAATAACCATGAACTGTTAATCTTTGTATGTTCCTTTCAGTTATTGGCTTTAAAATTCTACAAATGTTAACAGAACAAACAGAGTCTGAGGTTGGGGTTGGAATAATCGTTCACTAATCATAATCCAGGTAAAATGTTCAATTAATCGCGATTTTGATTTTTGCCATAACCGCCCAGTCCTATACCAGAGTTGCTGGGAAAATTCCAGGTAAATTCCAAAAGGTTTCCACAAAGGTTCCTTAAAATTCCTGAATCTTTCCCGTGATAAATTCTTGAAATATTACTGGAAACTCCTTGGAAAACATTGCTGAAAGATTTGGTGAACACTCCAAATAATTACTGTTACAAACTCCTAAAAGGTCCCGGTTGTTTGTGAAATTTGTTCACATTCACAGGTAAAGTCACAGCAAATAATATGAAAAGTTTACTGTACAAATGCACAAATGAGAGGATTGTTTTTGACCTACTGGAGAACATTAATTTTAAGCCTGGCATACACTGTGTGATTTCCAGTCGTCTCTCTAACAGTTATGGTGGAAATTTAGCTCGTACTGTGCAATTGCATCATTTACAATGCACAAGTATCATGCGCGCTAAATGTGCATATACTATACGGTCTGAATATGGTCATGCATGACCTGAGAGCTCACACTGTACAAGTGAAGTTGGGACACACTGTGACAGAAATCTGTGGAGTTTCCTTTGAAAAAGTCTCACATACTGGGGCTCAAGTTGTATCTAGTCATATCCTCTCCTTTCCTCTCTACCTCTATCACACACACACCATCCATGTCAGCTGGAGGCATACTGTATTTCCTGCTCGTTCATTTCCTTTATTATTAGGGGGCATTGGACAGTTATTCCTGCTGTTTTCAGGATGGGTTAAGATGCTGTCTGACAGTTTACAAAGGAAAAATGCCTCAAAGACAAGAATTCGGCTCAGGGATCTGCTCTCACCTAAGGCTTTGTGCAGTTTTACGACCAAAATATCAAACATGCAATGATATTACACCACGGATAAGGGAGACACAATTTCAATCCTCCATAAGTCCTGTACATATTGCAGAACTGACAATAAAGTTGAATTTGAAATCTATCTGACCAGTCAGGCTGTAGTCAGGTCATCGCTGGCAGTCATATCCTCGTGTACACAGAGCAACAAACAACGCATGATCTAATGTAAAATTCAGTGCAACTTCTAAGCGAGCCATGCCATTCAAGATTTTTGTCTGAATCAGATGAAATTCACACAGTGTACGCCCAGCTTTAGTTTCTTTCAAAGTTTGAAGAGAAAATTTCCCAAATGTTTTTGGTAAATTCAAAATGAAAATTCAAAATAAATTCAGAGAAAATTCTGTTAAACACGTTTTTGGTTTGCTTTCTGCTGTCAAAATTCAAATATACACAAGATAAAACAGTTATAAGTTTCCCAGCAAACACTCATGACCCACTTAAAATAGCCCCATGATCCACTTTCGAGTCCCTACCCCCCAGCTGAGAACCAGTCCACTTTCAAACCAAACCAAAACTAACCTGCCAGGTTGGCAGCCCTCACAGTGTAGTTCCTCTGCCTCTCATCAAACTCTGCAGGCACAGAGATGACAGCCTTCTGAATGGGCACGTTGAGCTGCTTTTCTGCCATCTTCCTCATCTTCAGAAGCAGCCGAGAGCCGATGAACTCTGGGCTCACAGTGAAGGTGCCGTTGGTGGAGATCAGAAACTCTGCACTTCCATTGTTGTTGATCACCTGGTAGAGAGAGTGCACAAAAACAAAGACATAAATAAAGCAAATAAAGGCTTTCAGTCAAAGAAAATAAAGAACTATCTGTAAGCATTGTTGGTTGTTTGGTTTATGTAGAGCAGGGCTGAGTTAATCAATGACTTCATGGGACAAAAATGACAAGAACATGAATGCTAAAAATGTTTGTGCACAGATTGCTTCTTGTGAAGGCTGTTGAGTTTAAATGATGGTTTTTATTGGTGCATTTATATATATATATTGTACTGGTATATCTGGTTGGTGTTTTTCATTGTAAGGCATGGCAGCTGCAGAACTCCCCAAGGAGGGCTGGCAGAGGTAACACTTGGGCTCCCAGGTGATAGCATCTTTTGGAAGTGCTGATCCTTCTGTGGTGATCAAACCTGATTGAAGCTGGCTGCTCAGTGTTGTGAGGCAATATTATACTCAGAACTGAGCTTAAACCAAGAGGTAGAAGTTTATTTTTAAATTTAAAAAAGTATTAAACTCAACCTTCCCGTTGAGAGACTGCAATCTCTACCTACTGAGTTACTGTCACTACATACAACAATCGTACCAGTCACCAGTCAAAGCTTTATGGGAGAGTGGCAAAAAGAAAGTCACTGCTGAAGAAAACTCAGATTAAATCTTGACAACAGTTTGACTACAGGCATGTGAGAGACTCCATGGTTCTTTGGTCTGATGAGACCAAAATGTTACTTTTTTGCCATCAGACAAAAAACTTTGTTTGGCAGACACCAAACACTGCAAATCACCACAAACACACCATCCCCACTGTGAAGCATAGTAGCGGCAGCATCATGCTTTGGGGATGCTTCTTGGCAGCTGGCCCTGGAAGGCTTGTAAAGGCAGAGGGTAAAATGAATGGAGTAAACTTGCAGTATCCAGATGTGCAATCCTGACTGAGACTTATCCACACAGACTCAGTGGTGTGATTGCAGCCAAAGGTGCCTCTACTAAATAATGACTTGAAGGGGGTGAATATTTATGCAGTCACTTATTCTACCTTACACATCTTATTTAATTAACAATAGAAATCTGTTTTCACTTTGACAATGGAGAGGTTTTTTTGTACATTTTTTTGTCAAAAAAATATAAATTATATAGACCATTATTGATTTATAAAATCAATAACAGGGTAAAACATCCAAGGGTGTGATTACAAGGTCTAGGCTCCAGGTCTAAATATTTATGGTCAAGTGCTATTTAATGGTAGTCCCGCCTTAGATCCATCATAGAGAATACATTCTAATACCAGGTATTAAGATGGTCTACTAAATCATTCAGAAGTACACTTCTACATCATTTGCATACTGACAGAACAAGGTTTCAGAAACATCTAACAGTTAGAACTAAACACAGAAGGGAAACCAGATTAAAAACAATAACGAGTCATCTCCAGCGTCCCCCACAGTTAATGGAAGTTAAAGGTCAACCCGTAAACCAACCTTGAACGGGTAGCGAGCACTCTCCTGCTCCAGGACCCCATCCTCAAATATCTTTCCTATGAACCTCTTGGAGTCGTAGATTGTGTTTTGAGGGTTGCTGTCGGCCAGGTCCACGGCTTCGTGTCCTGCCAGCACCTCTGTGTTGGTGAACGACACGGCGCTGGGGATGCTCTTCCTCCCCTCTTCATCAGCGATGATCTCCACATCCCCACTGCCCGGCTGGAAGACCCCAACAGAGCAGAAGGTGGTCCCGAGGTCCAGGCCTATCACTCTGGGTTTGGGGGGTGGTAAATATTGCTGACCCAGATACCCAGCCAGGAACAGGGCCAGGATCACCGAACCTGAAGAACCCGGTGTATAACAGGTGGACCAGAACAGTTAGTTCACACGTTAGCATCCTGACACCAGTTTTTACCGAGAGAAGAGGAAGTCAGAGGACCTACCGATCATGGAAATTTCTCCGGCCATTATCACACGATGTTCTGAAGCCGCCCGACACCGAACTCTCCCGAAATTTGGTCGTTATCGCGTTAAAATGATGCCCGGCTTTGACCACCGGGAGATGCGTAAAAGGAAGTTTTCAGAACACCAACAAAATACACGTCAACTCTGAAAGTCAACTATGAATGCTGGGTAATGAAGTCCTTATGGCATGTACCAATAATGGACGACAGAGCAAGCATATGTTAGCTGTTTACTCCACTACCCATCACTCCCTGCGACGCGGCAACGTAAACGGAAGTTCCGTGACGCAAACAAGTCTTCAGCCAATCAGACAGTGCCAGGGGTAGAACGACCACAGACACGGCGAACATGATTTTTTTTTTTTTTTTTTTTTTTTCTGGTGAGCACGAGAAAATTTAACGGGCGAAATGTGCGCAAGCAAAACAAAAAACTGCTTACCATAAATTTCATGAGCACAAGAAGCTTTTGCATGCACACCAGAAACTATAGTTTTCTGCCAATGTCCCTTTAAGGACTCCGTAGTTGCCAGAGCACTGTGTTAGGTTTATCCAGTTCGGTCTTTGACATTCACGTTATGACAGTAATCTGGTAAACAAAAGCTTCAAATAAGATTTGCATTAATTATATAAGTTATTTTGCTTTATTTAGATTTACTTTCCATTCTCAAATGTCATTAATTATGTTTTAAAAAGCAGAAAATTGCATCCTCCCACTCATGTATTACTGAGACTGACCCTGCTTTGATTTATCCCCCAGAAATTTAGTTTTCATGATGCTTCTGTACTCTGAGATCATTGTCTCATTAATAAAAAAAAATAGACAAAACAGTATGGTATTTTCTCAAATGAATGCATTATACTTTCAAAAATGAAAAAGCCTTATAACATCATAAAGTGGTCACTAGAATGAAAGTGTTTTTGTTTGTTCTTCATAAGTGATCTTATTAAAAATAGAGCATTTGACATGAAAACAAACAGTTTCTGTTCAACCACTTATTCTGAATCATAAAAACATGTCTAAAAATAAACACAGACCTACCATGACAGACTCAAATTCATTCTATCTGTAGTTGTACACCCCTCAAAAATGGCACCTGTGTAAACGGATGCCAGTAGGCCTAAAGCGACATATGCGTGTAGATTTCTCTGGTCTGGAGCCAGGCAGACACAGTCAGGGGTAGTCTGAGCCATGAGCGGCCGCTTAGCTCACCAAATAAAGCGGACGATGTGTTTATCCTGAATGTGGTTAATCCGAGTTCTCCACAGGGTCACGTTTAATTTCAGCACATTCAGCCATTAACGCCCTCTCTTTACCCTCTGGTTATGTCTGTCTGGTTTCCTTTACAGCTCTCATCAGAGCTCTGAAACATTAATTCAAAAAGATGCAAACAGAGATGAGACTGAGGAAACCACTGAAATTAAATGTTTTTGTTATAAAAAAAATTATTTGTAATTTGAATGTATTTCTTTATTTAAAAATAAGCTGAATTTAGGGAAATTGAAGAATTTATAAATTCATGACTCTAGCAGCTTTTGTGCCAAAGATAAATGCATTATGAATTTCTGTGATAATAAAGATTTACAGAGACGTTTAAGAAGAACTACTACTTAAAGCACAGGCCTGTTTTATTAACCTGCTTTAAATGAGTTCAAATAGCACTTTTAAATATCATTGAACATACTTTTTGAGTTATAGTCGGTGGCTGTAGTTAGGTGGTCAGTTAGGCAACTCCATCACTTTAAACTGGACGAGCAGGATATCCAGTAATACCTATGTGCCCAAGAGATTTTTTAGGATGCCCCTAGTAGGTACAGTTTAAGGTAAACACAAATACCTGTGCCATTATAATGTGAAGTTAAACTGCTAAACTGAAGCAAAGCCATTTAGGTCTTGTCCCCTTGTAGATGGGTATTTTTGAGGTATCCCTTCATGATTTACACAAATAATCCCATCCACACACATTATGTTTTCAAAAACATCTTCATCCACATGACAACATAAAAACACACAGTTATGTAAAGAGTAATAGTAAAACTGTCACCTGTGCCAGCAGTAGTCTGTCCTTCAATGTGAGGGCAAAACAGTTCACTCACAGAAAACAAGAGTCCTTGACATGAGGAAAGTTTCTCGCTGTTTCTCTGCAGTGACCATTTTTTCAGTTGTTTCGGGAGCCTGAACTGATGTTGGTGACAGGATTTAAGTCTTCAGTGTTGTATGAAGCAGCGGTGAGCTCTGTTAGTATTATCGTGGTATTATTATAATGTTCTGAAAATCTAAAAATGTTCAGATTCATTATTTCAAACCAGTTTAAAAACACTAAAAATAGAATTAGCAGTGCCAACAGAGTCAGGAGTCAAGTAAGTGGGGGACAGGACTAGCTGAAGGCTTCAGGGAGAGGGGGAGAACTGCAAGAATATATATATATATATATATATACCCATATATGTTCATTTTCCTTCGACTTCCAAAATATATATCTTGTTTTAAACAGTTAAAGTTTTACTCATTAAGCAGTTACTTGCGCTCTGGTTATGGTCCATCACTGTAGTGAATGGTAGCAATAGCTAGCACTCTGTATTTTTAAAAAATGCTCATAAAAACCAGGTATATGCACAAGTAGGGTCCTAGTTCGTTGGTCCTGAATCTGAAGCTCTGAAACTGCTGCCTGTGAGCCTGCAGATACATCCTTCTCATCATTTCAGTCAGATGCTAACAAACATGGCTGAGCTTGACTACACTGAGAGGACTGCTGCTTCATATCTGCTGGGACAAAGAGACAGACAAAAGTTCTCAGAACTTTCTGGGCAATCTGAGCTCACTCACTTTCCACCAAGCTGCTTTTTATACCTTTAACCTCCTAAGACCCTGTATACACATGAGTGGACGTTGCATATGTGCTTTTCTACAGCATTCATTTCTGCTATTAATTTTTTTTGGATAACTGTCTGGAATGGCCATTGAATTTTAACTAATTTGCTTGAAATGTTGGGATGACTTGCTGTTTGAATATTCTTGCATTTGCTCAAAAATTTAAGGGGAAATTTTCTTTGATATTAGGGAAATTCACTTTAAATTTGAGGATATGCCAGGATTTATTGGTGGAAATTTTTATTGGAATGTTTGTGCTTTAGAATAAAGTTTTATTGAAAGATGTGAGAAATATTTGTAGACATTTTGCGGTCCTTTTTATGATACTTTAAAATCATGTTGAAGAACTTTCACAGAAATTGATGTTTTTTTTTTTTAAATTTTGGTTATTTGTTTGGATTTTGGAAAGGAACATTTCCAATAAATTCCTATTCAAAGACAAGGCTGATGCTTTTTAACTAATCAGACCATACTTATCAAAAATAAGAGTGAGAATCTAAAAAAGGCTTTACAATCAAAAGCTCAGGTCTCAGGAGGTTAATAACAGGTAACCACTAAAGCCGAGACATGGCAGCGTAGAAAATGTTCCCCTCTGTGCTCTTGCTCTTGACATATGTGGTTATGAGTTGCTGTTCAGGTCTCATTTTCACAAATTTGTTGTCACCTTTTGAATGAAAGAGCAGAAAGGAGAGCTCTTGTGTTTGTGCTCTTCTGTGTTGGATTACTGGTTTGAGCTAGTTGTAGTGTCGTGTAGTGTTATCGGTAGGCAGCGGCTCTCTTCAGTCAACTTTATTAACACAACTTGGCTTAACACACACAGACGTATCAGACTGTCCACTAACATCCCTCAGAGCACATCTACTTTGGTCCTGTCTTGTAACATCATCACTTATGTTGACATCACTCACGTATTACTGCATTAAATAGTGCCACTACTTTGTATCACACAAATGTGGGAATATGTACAACATTTACAACTACGTACAAGGGCCAGCTTTGAGGGACGGATTTTTAAATAAACTAAAGAAATTCTAAAGATGGTCTGATTAACATGTTTTTGTTTTGTTTTGTTTTTATTTTCTTTATAAAAGGTTCTGACAGTGAGATCAGTCCCAGTATCGCAGCCAGCCACAAGGGGGGATAGTGATATATTAGCTGAATATTTCTGTCACGCTGTCTACCCCTGTGTGTTTGAATATTCTGTGGGGTGAAAAACCCAAGCAGGAAAACTGCTCTCCCAGAATACCTGAAGCCAAAAGTCACTACAGGAAGTTTCAGTTTTATCAAGAATTGACTCATAAATACTTCACATACATTAAACTTGATAGTATCGGGTGGATTTCTTAAAAATAGGTGAACTATAAAATAATCCTGATTGAAGTTTCAGTTGTTTTTGGAGTTGTTTTAGTAGCTGTAGAGAGTTTTATTTTAAAAAAATCTGTATCTCTATCTGAGATGATCAGAATGAATGTAAAGCAATATAACCAGTTACTTTTAGCTGTGAGTAACTCAGTAACATTTAATGGATTACTTTTTAAAAAAACTACCCCATTACTGATCACCAGTGACATCAAACAGAGGAGACATCTGGGTACAGTGTGATGTTACGTTTTCCTCATCTACACATAAGTGCTGTAAAGAGTTAAAAAAAAAAAAAACAAGTCACCCGGGGAGGAGTTTTCTATAAGGTGTGTTTTTATGAACAAAAAGCCAAAACAGACGGCATACTTTCAAAATACCCAGCTATGTGTGGAACAGATTTTAGGCACAAAGATGACATTTAGACCTACCAGGGTTTTTATGGTGAACTAAAACTAACAAAACAAATAAAACTAAAGTATAAAAAATATTTTAGCTAACTTAAACTAAAATTTGAAGAAATAATGGAAAAAAACACCAGAAATTGCATTGTGTGCTTAAAAACTAAAATAAATTAAAACTAGATTAGCGACAAATCCTTGGACAAAGACAAAAAAAGAGACAAAATAACATTTTGGCGATATTATTTTAAACTTTATTTACAAAACTTGTTAAAACAGAATATTTTTGATTGGTATGGAATGTAAACACACAGGTCGTCTCATCCAGACACACTTCTGAATATAATAACTGACATGTTTTTTCTGTACAGTATACAATATTGTATTACACACTGTTCAAAACACTACATTTTTAAAACATAAGTTCACAACGACCCCCTCGATTATAGGAAACATCATCTTTACACTTTTAAGACTGGAAAGAGAAAGGTCAAAGTGATAAATAAATCTTTATATGGAAACACTGGAATATAAAGAGGACGAACATACAGTAAAAGTGATATTCAACAACTGACACATCAGTTTTTAACAAGATGTAAAAGTCATAAGTTAAAACTTGATTATTTTCTTGATAAAGTGACAAATGAAAAGGACGTTTGTAGAATAACAGTCATCAGTCGAATGTGAGTTTCCATGTGATAAGAGATCAAATTAAGAAGCCACAGCTTCTGTGAGCTGCTCTGCTTCCTCTTTACTGTCTGAACATTCAGACGGGATGAAGCAGCCCGAGTCTCTGGGACAGTCGCTGTCTTCTTCCTGGAGACTGTGGGACGATTTGTGCTCCTCACCCTCTCTGACATCCTCACCTGCAGCAACAAAGCAAAACTGAATGTCAAACTATGAGAAGTTTGTGATTATCACAAAAGAGGCAGGTATGTTTACATGCAGTTAGAAGAAGTCATATATACAGTGGGTGGCAAAAGTATTCATACCCCTTTAACTTTCCCACATTTCTTCACATTAGAATCACAAACATGAATATATTCTATTGGGATCTCGTGATAGATCAACATAAAGTGGCGCGCAATTGTGAAGTGAAAGGAAAATTATACATGGCTTTCAAAATTTTAACAAATAAAAATCTAAAAGGGTGGTATGCAAAAGCATTCAGCCCCCTGGCGTCAATACTTTGTAGAGCCACATTTTGCTGCAAATACAGCTGCAAGTCTTTTTGGGTATGTCTCTACCTACTTTGGACATCTAGAGACTGAAATTTTTGCTCATTTCTCTTTGCAAAATAGCTCAAGCACAGTCAGAATCAGAACCAGAAGGGGCGAAATCCTGCCTGGCAATTCGCACCCTGTTTACAAGAAGTTATTACTTTAGTGACATAAAGTTATGGCACATTAATTTCTTATTTCTGTGGCAGTGAGGAAAGTTTGTCCCAAAGCCAGCTGCTGAATTTAAACCCTCCATCTGAACAGAGGGGGCTTCGTTTGTGACGTCAGGTGGAGTTCACTCCATGGGGAGTGGGAGTGGCGAGGGGGCAGTTTAAGAAAGGCCCGACCAGGTCAAAAGTGGCAAAAAGACACACAAAAACTGCCACCTGTCATTGTGGAGGCAAAATGCATCCGTCAGTATAGTGCTTCTCCTACTGTGCATGCATCCTAGAACATGGACAGTAGCCCACATAAATATGCTAATGTAGCTCTAACTGTAGCTCAACTTTACTATGCCCCCACATGTACTGACTGTGAGCAGGGCTCAGTGCTTAAAGGAATATTTGGTATTTTTGAAGTTGGGTTGTATGAGAGACTTGGCAACAGTAGTTGCATTTGCCTCCAAAGATTTCAGTGAGTGTTGCCCCTTAAATATCATCTCATACAACCCAACTTCAAAAAATACCAGAATAACCCTTAAAATCAAAAGCAATACACCTATAACTAAATATATAGCGGAGATGCAGTGTGACATTTAAACATGTTTGTATTGTGAATGCTACGACATTGTAGATTATCTACAGAATTAAATGTGTGGGTGGCTGACTGTAGGTAAGCTGAATAAATCAGCTACAGAGAAAACCAAAGATATGACTCAGCAAACAGCTTCAGAAAATATTTCTCCTTTAGACACCATCATTCACCTTCAACATTAATTTCCCTTTCAGAGGGCAAACCCTCTACTGTTCTTTAATGTTTAGACTCTACTTGGGGGAGTCACTAATCCTCATGTCCAAGCTGCTAAACCACTAACCTAATGGAGTTGATTTAATTCCTGGCATCTAATGAGAATAAACAAGCTTGGCAGGACTGCTGCTGCCATCTGTTTAGCCATGCTGTTAACCAAACAAACTAAACAGTACATACAACGACCTTTGATTCATGCACAACTGCAGTAAAGAGGATGAGAATGGACCTGTGGATGTCTTTACCCTAAAAAGTTTTTTTTCCAGTTTCTGTGAAAACCATTTGACTTCTCTAAGACAGGAACACCTTCTGCTTCAGTAGCACTTTCTATCTGAATAACAGGAAGCCACTGATAAGCTTCTCCTACACAGAGAACACCACAGCTGACTTACCAACAACTACAAAGCAAGTGAATTCAATCCTGTGGTTTTCAACTGGGGAACATGATGAAGTAAGGTCAAAAGGACTAGAGTGATAAAAACTAGGGCATATCAGCGTTTTGCAGATATTTGTTTAGACCTGGGACATGGTGCTTAAAGAACAGGATGGCCCCGGCCAAACCAGGACATATGTTCACCTTAGCTGTCGGTAATTACAGGAAGTTTATCTCACCTTCCGTGTACCGGTATTCAGCAGCAGCCAGAAGTCTGCGTCTGTGCTCTGGGTCTTTGACATTCAGCTCTATCAGGTGTTTCTCCTGCAGGTGCAGCAGGTCCTCCACTGTCTGATATCCGTTCAGCAGCAAGGCAGAGGCGTACTCCTGCAACAACAAGGCCCACATCTTTACTATCCAGGGTTTACTGATGAAAACTCTCCAGTAGAATAAACAACCACTTTTCATCTCATCACATCGAGTCTCAGACCATGGTGTAAAGAGTGTTCACAAAGTTTTTCTTCTAGTTTTCTAACTAAAGGCAACAGAGATTTACAATTTTTAAGTTATTTCTCATCTTTGACATGTTTGACATTATAAAATTCAGTTAAAGAAAAACATTTTGCTTATATCACCCTATGGAACAGCAACAAAAGATTAAGGTTGGTTTTGGACCTAACTGGAGAACCCTTGACCTCAGTCCAGTTCATTTGATCTACATGGGAACACAATGGTGCTTAAATGAGGGTTACACATCAGCGAGTGGAGTTGTAGAGGTAATTCTAAACATCTACCATCCATTTAAAAGTCATTGTATTTGTGCAGCATGGATCTATTTTATCCTCTGAGCTGTAGAGTAGATTTGGAAGTAGAAAGAAGGTCACCGCTGGTGTCTCAAAATGCGAATTACATCTGTAATTGTCTGCAGGATGGACTCTATTGTTAACACAGAGCATACACCACTGCCACTGTTGCCAAGGCCGCCCATAAGGGGGGATTAAGGGGAGAGCTTTTTGGGGTCCAGCTAAATTGGGGGCCCATGGAGGTAAGGAAAATCATGGTTCATTGTAAAGTTAAGCTGTGGAAACCATATGTTATTTTTAACTTGAATAACAACCACCCTTATAAAAGCTACAAAAAATATTGCTTTAAATTTATGCTGTAGTACAAATATCAAATTTTTCAAAATGTAAACCTCTTTCTTGAAACAGAAATACATCTTTATTGGGGATGATACTTGAATTTTTATAGAGAATAATTACATTATTGTTAAAAGAGGCAACAAATTAGGGGGAAGTGGCAAAAATTGGATAAAACTGGCAAAAATAAGAGGGAAACATGGGCAAAAAGTGTCAAAGATGGAATAAAACAGCAAAAATGTGTTAAAAGTGGCAAAACAGTGGTGAAAATAAGCAACAAAAAAAGGCAAACAGTGGCAAAAATGGGAAAAGGTTCCAAAAAAGTGACAACAATGAGCTTAAAGTGGAAAAGGGGCAAAATACAGCAAAAATGGGTTAAAGATGGATGGGAAACAAGGGCCTAAAGAGGCAAAAATGGATAAAAATGGGTTTGAAGTGGCGAAACAGTGATGAAAATTGACAAAAAATGGGAAAACAGTGGTAAAATAAAGTGCCAACAAGGTGTTTATAGAGGCAAAAAAATGGCAAAATGGGCAAAAGGGAAAAAACAGCAAAAATGGGTTAAAGATGGAAAAAATTAGTGGGAAATACGGGCTAAACAGTTGATAAAAAAAGTTAAAATGAGTTAAAAGTGGTGAAACAGTGGTGAACGTGTGCGAACAATGTGTAAAAAATGGAAAAACAGTGGCAAAAAGAAGTAGCAAAAATTGGCCGATTTTGTGTTGAAAAGGGGTTGAAAAGTTGCAGAAAATAATAATTACTAACATCAGAACCCAGTTATAGTTTGATACACTTTTTAGTTCCAAAATGAGGTAACTGTTAGCCAGGATGCTAGCACCAATGCTACTGATCAAACACATTCACATTCACATTCAGCTCTGATTGTTGCATAATTAATGATATAAGTTGTTGTCATGGCTGCTCTTTTCATGGAGGATTTTCATGCCATTGCCTACTGTATTATGAAGACTGTGTGCATTCACTAGTGTGCCTGAACCCAGGATGATGCTTTCACTGACAAATAAGAAAGCAACAAAAACGGAAAGAGGGAAGAGGTGATGCACTCATACGTGGTCATGGTGTGAAACATGAAACCTAAAGTGAAACTGTTCTTAAATGCAATACTTCAGAGGCAATAATCTTAACTGCCATTGTGATGGTAAATGTTGTATATGACAACCCTCCTGCCCTACTAAAGAAAACAGTACAAGGAGGCTAAACCTTATCCTCACCTCAAGGTTCAGCCGCTCCAGTAACTCCAGCAGCGTTTTAGGCCGAGGCCTTTTGCACAGCTTCTGTTGTCTGACTTTGGGAGCTTCTTCCTCTTCCCCTTTCTCTACCAAAACGTCCACATAGATGAATTTGAAGTTGCCCACTTTGTTGTTTAGCATGCCCGTCCAGATTCCCATCGGAGGCTTACTGATGATGTTGATGATGTCGCCAACCTGGAAAAGAAGTGCAATGAATATTAATGGAGCTAAAGTAAGTATTTCTGGCACAACCTCACCAACTTCAAAGGCGCATGGAGGATGAAGAAAGTTTAGACTGACATATTTTGGTTTGTAACCTTCATCAGGTTCCCTCCAATGAGCATAAATAGTCAAAGGGATATTTCATTATTTTTTAAGTTGAGTCATAGAGTTTTGTTAAAAATGGGCAACAAAACAATGTTGGCTCTAATGATCACACTGTCAAAATTTTTCAAGCATTTTATTTTACACTCAGGGAGCCTCTGTGTTTTTGTCACTATTTTGCAAAGCATGAGCACATAACTGGTAGCCAAAGTCTGCATTGTGTAATAGAGACAAAAACACAAAGGCTTTCTGGGTATAAAATAAAATGCTTTAAAAAATTGTGATGTTGTGTATGTTAGAGCAAACCTTGTTTTGTGGCCCATTTTTAACAAATTCTGTAAATTCTGCAGACACTGTACCCACCTGTTACACTGTTTAGCCTCGCTTCTAGGCAGGTACAACCAGTGAGACCTTCTTAAAAGAGCAATGCTCACTGAAATCACTGGAGGCTAATACCACTACTACTGCTAGGCACCTCATACAACTCTAATTCAAAATTTAATGGGTTTCTTTTAACCCGCGTTAGAGACATAATTAAGAGACCCTGTTTATACCTTGCATTAACATCCATTCTTGGCATTCAGATACCAACTGGTAATTCTTCATGCTAGGTGTTGATGCCCTTTAATGTGTACTGCTGAAGATTTGAGATCTGATAGCTCAGACTGCATACACTGGAAGTCTTGTATGCCTTCATCCACGTTAGTAATGTGTGGTTTGTGAGGGAGCCGACACAGAGATTTGGATCTTTTATGTGTCTGATAAAATCTTTGAAAGCTTTTATAAAAACTGAATTGAGAGGGATTATCTTTTTCTGCCCAGTGATCTACCAAAGGCACACCTTGACCAAGTACTCTTAATTGTATAACATTAATGTTTTATACCAGGGGTATCATATGGCCCAACCAGAGAATAGGAGACAGGATTTTTCAGGAACAATTTAAGTGATATTTCAATTAATTCAGAAAAATCAAACAAAACTGGCAAGTAAAAACAAAAAAAACAAGCACAAATTTTAATCATATGTCAAAACATTGCTGAATTTACCCATCTAGTGCAGTCAACATGGTACCAAATCAAGAGCCGTGGAGACAAGAACCGGATCTAGCTGAGCTGAGCCAAATGATCCAGATCACTAAAAATAGCAGGAATTCCCATGATTAATCTGTACTGGTTTAGTGGTGTGGACACCACACGCACTGGCACATTAAATGGCATCTCATGCTGTGGGCTATAGCAGTCCTCCAGTTATTTATGTCTGTTCAGCTATGCTCATAATGATGGGAATGAAGTTTTTCAGAGATCTGGATCATTTATCTCAGCTCAGTGATAAAAGCCAGTCTTTCAACTCCAAAACAGCTCTTCATCCACCAACATTTTGGCTTTTAATGTCTACTCACCAAGCTCTCAATCAATCATTATTCACATGAGAGTCAAACCAGTATATCACAAGGTCTGTGTATTAAATAGTATTCCACTTTGTCCTTTAAAAGCATCTTTATAACAAAATGAGAGGAAAAGTTGTAAAAAAAGGTGCTGCTATCCCCCCATTTATTTCTACAGCCAGCTGCTTCAGAGCACACAGTATGCACGAACTAGGCAAACGTAATTAAATAAGCTTGAGAGCCATGGAAATTATATGGGCTGTAATTTGCAGAAGAGGCAAGTGAGTTTCATTGCAGGTTGTTTCTGAAGTCGTATTGTTAATGCACATGCTCTAAGTGCAGTCAAGCTGGTATCTGAATGTCCAAAATGTTAACCCATGGTATTCAGAGCCTCTCAGTTAAAGTAGTCATTTCCCGTGAGTGTTTTCTCTTACCTTTAATTTGAGGGAGTCCGTATCATATGGACTTGGAACAAAGTCTGTGTGGACGCGAGCTTTGCCACAGAACTGACCATGATAGGAGCCGTCCTCCTCCAGCCTCAGACTGTCCCTCTGACCAGAACCATTGGACTCACTGGTCACACCACCTGAACCCAAGAACACAACAAATGTGATTACACATCTGTAGACTTACATAGTTTCCTTTAACTGGATTTAAACTATAACTCCATGCACGAAGCAATGTGTGAGGTGAAAAAGAAACATTCATCTCTTTAACCTTGCAGTTATGAGAATTTCCGGGTACTTACTAGAGGAGCTCTGGCCGCTGTAGAGACTTTCTAAAGAGTTGCTTGTTTTTGAAGATTTCGTCTCAGTTTGATTGCTGCTCTCTGTCTCTGCCTCTGGTTCTTTGTCTGTGTCATCCCCCTGAGAAGGACAAATAAAACAAGTCTTAACATTTTACAGTCACACTCTGATTAAGTCATAAAACTGCATTGCTGTGAATTGACCCTTTGTTGGCTCTGATTGGTCTGATGACGCACCAGCTCCTCTAATAGCAACCTTTCCCAACTATCGCCAAGTCTTTTAGTGCAACTCAGGATATCCACGTCATAATCTGTGAGTGGTTTTCATCTTTTTTTTCCTAGACCAGAGGTTAATTATGAACGATGACTTTTACCATCTTCTGTCTTTTTATCATTTTTCTTTCTTAGATCTTCTACTTCTCTGTCAAATCTGACCTTAACGCCTATATGCCTGCTCTTCTTGGCTTTGTATTTTACACTTATTGATTCTTATGCGATATCTCCACTTCTCCTATTTGGTTTTTAGAGCCTGGTACTGTTTGTCCCATCATGTCTTCCCCTACCCTTTATACTCAGAGTGAATGCATATTTACTGATAGTCATGTTAGCTTGTTGCTAACTTAGCCAACAAAGCTCTGGCTGGAATTATGTAAACAAGAATGTCGTGTGATGCAGAGATATCCAGCATTTGAGTACGGTGGATACTAACCATTGGCCAAGTTTATTAGAGTCACATCCATTACATCTAAAGTTGTTATTTAAATGACAGGGCATTTGGAATCATTTTGTCTGACCTAGTTAACAGTAACCAAGGAAGGCGGGACTTGACAAAGTGTTGATAATTAGTAAATACAAATGAAGTGGAAAACAAAAAGGAGACTAACTTCAAAGTGAGTTTTGTTCTCTCTAAGTGACTCAACGTTTCATTTGTGTAACAGTTGAAAAGAAAATTCAAAAAGACATTTTTAATGTAGTCACAGTGGGGTGCGTCATTAAATCAGTAACAGCATCATGTTTCAGGATGTGGGTTTAGAAGGAGATGACAGTGATAAGAGTCTGGAGAAAAACAGCTTTGCTGTAAGTGACACTGGTTGTGTATGAGCTGGAACTCTAATTCTGCATAGAGGCGTTTGTTATTTTGTTTATCACAAAATCTAATTGTACCCTTGGAAAATCTTTGTGTGCATGAACGCTATAAACCTCTTTCCTTTGTGTCTGGGTGTATTATGTGTGTGTTTCCTACTGACTTACCATCTCCTCTGAAAGAGACTTGGCATGTTTTTTGCCCATTTTTCTGCACATGGTCCTTGAAATTGCCTTCATCTTCTTCCCAATCCCAGCTGATTTCTGCTGTGGGTCTGAACTCTCACATTCTTCTGTAAGCTGAGGAGAGAAGACTTATTCAGTGCAAATTCAGTAACATAGCTATGATCTAGTCATCAAATGTTAAAAATGGTTCCTAGTTTTTATTCCATGTACTTCTTTTCAAATACTAACTACTCACTTTATTGGGTACAATGCCTATAAAAAGCAGCCCCTCCTTTGAATGTTTTACCCTTTAATTGCTTTCATAAATCAATCATGGTCAAAATAATTTGGCTTTTTGACCAAAAAATTACAAAACCCCCCTCTTTAGTGTCAAAACGAAAACAGATTTCCACACATTAATGTCAAATGAATAAAAATATGTGATGCTGGCCCAGCATACTGGTCCAGGAAGGCTTGTAAAGGTAGAGGGTAAAATAAATACTGCAAAATATAAGAAAATCCTAAAGGAAAACCTTACTCAGCAGGCAAGAGAACTACAGCTTCGGAGAACATTTATTTTCCAGCATACAGCCAAAGCTACACAGAAATGGTTCATATACAACAAGGAAAATATTCTGGCCATTACTGTGTAGAAATCTGTTTTGACTTTGACACTAAACTGTCTTTGTTGTATTTTTTTGTCAAAAACAGCCAAATTATATTGACCATGATTTACCATGTTTGTATTGCTATAAAAATCAGCTACTCCTACAACAGCCAAATCTTCAATGCAAACATTCTCAAACAGTATGATGTTTTTATTGGTGCATAGATTATCAACAGGAAAATCTACCTACCACGGTTGTTCCATTTTCCTCTATTTTAGCTTGCGACGACTGATGTCTCAAACCTTCAAATTTGCCAAAGCTGGTGGAGCGCTGTGGGTGGAGAAAAAAGAGTAACCATTGGTATGTTTAGACTTTCATAACACTGAGCCATTGCACTTTTGTGCCCTTGTCTAAGGTATCAGACCTCAAAACATCCTCAGATATCTGGTGCATCTTCTCTCTATCAGCCCAGTTGTTCTTTCATCATGATGGAGTGTTATATAACATCAGCCAACATAATAAACCACAACTGTGATGCAGTTCTGCAGCTTTTAATGTAATTATCCCACGCATGTAATACTTTTCCAAGTAACTGCCTACGACAGATCTTATATGCAATTTCCTACAAAGGTAATCGTTACTACTTCTGCAATGATTCATTACGTTTGTGAGGGTGAAAATCTTCAGTTTTCAGCAAAATCTTAATGACTTCCCACAATGCTACCCTTTCTATTTCCAGCCCAATTTAGTAATTTTGTAGAGGCATTTAATTTGCATTTAGAGCACCCATTTTATAAAATGCATGCACGTTTTAATCATTTTCATGCAAGTTTCATGAAACAGATTCAAAACTAAGTGATTTTGATATTGTATAATGTGACATGCTCACATTTGTGGAGCAGCTGTGGATAAGTGGTTGAGTTTCTTAACTAGGAGGCTGAGGGTCTGATCCCCAGCTCCTACAGTCATGTCAATGTGTCTTTGAGCAAGACTCCAGTTTTCTCCTACTGCTGCATGAGGCCTATGTATATGGATACATATGAGTGGGATTATTTAATGCTGATGGCCACGCTACATATTTAGTCTTAACCTTCAGTGTGTGAACGTGGAGTTAATGAGGGTTAGGAATGAGGATTTCTCAAGTATAAATTAAGTCCCATTTCATTCAAAGTCCACAGTGTGAGGTCTCAGAGCAGCTGTGTTTCTTTTTTTTAACATATAGAGTTTAGGCAATTTAAGGTAGCTGAGCTTTCAGCCTCCAACAATTATTCTGATTGTCCTAAAGAAGAAAGAAACCTTTGGTGTACGGAGTAACAGCTGTCAAGTGGGTAAGAACAAGGAAAACAGCCATAGCTGATGGCAGAAACACTGCTGTAAAGAAAGACCCTAAAACAACTGTTAGTGGCATCAGCAACAACCTCCAGAGAGCAGGAGTGAAGGGATCACCATCTACTGTTCACAGAAGACTTCATGAACTAAAATACACATGCAAAATGAACTCAGAAGTCAACAGGAATATTTTGTCTGCCTATTTAAGGAAAGATGCAACCAAACTGACTGGGAGATCCTTCATCATGCAGCAAAATAATGACCCAAAACACACTGCCAAAACAACAAAGGAGTTCAGGGGCAAGAAGTGGAAGGTTTTAGACCGGCCAAGTCAATCTGCAGACCTAAATCCTATAGAGCTTTTCACCTGCTATAAAGGAGACTGAAGGGAGTAACTCCCAAAAACAAACTGAAAGAGGCTGCATCACAAAAGAAGAATGCAAAAGATAAATCTTATTCACCTTAATCTATTTCTGTTCCAATACTTTTGCTCACCTAAAAATTTGGTGTTCAATTACTAGTAATGCTATCTTCTATGTTGTGTATCAGATCCAGATGTAAACGTGGAAATTAAAGCTGAAATCTTGATCTATTGTCTCATTCATCTTTTTGTATCAAACTCCAATGTTTTCAGTCGACAGCAAAAATCAAAGAATTGGCCTCACTGTTCCAATACTTTTGGTGGGGAGTGTACGTAAATGATATCATGACTATTCTTGCTTGGTTGTGAGGGAGATTGAAGAGAATAATGACAGCTTTTAAGTGTGTATTTCTCAGCTGAAAACAAACAATAGTACATAAAATAAAAACTAGTCCGGCTTTCAAAAAAAGAAAGTTAATATTTTCAGAAGAAAACATGTTTTTTCTATTTGGAAAATTAAGATACCTCTACAAAGTTCAAAAGCAGTTGCACTATTGTACATTTAAAGGTCTTTCTACAGACATTTTTATAAAACCTTTAAGTAATACAAAAATAATTGCAGGTTTTATGCACAGCCTGATACCATGATTGTGATTACATTAATTGTGCATCGCTAGCAATAGGTCTCGTATACCAGATTTTACGGTTTTAGCTTAGTGATGGGCTTCTGCAAATGTTTCAGCCAATTAATCAGTCTTTATTTGTATAGCACCACATCACAGAGTGTTAAATCTAACACTAGAAAAGTGTAAAAATGTGTCTACTCTTGAGTGTTCATTTAACATTTACAAAGTGTTGATATTTAACACTTATCCAGAGTTATTCCAACACTGTACACAGCTAAATCATCAGTGTTTATCCATTTCACATAGTGTGAACTTTCACACTTTTTGTAAGTTTATGTAATTCCAAATAGATATATTTTAGATATTTTAAATCTAAATGACCACACTGCACAAGGACTTCTCATATGTCTCATATGTCAGATGTCTGTTAGCAACCATGGAGCAAAGAGACACATGCAGAGTTAAAATACCCCTCAGGTTGAAATTATAAACTCCCCCTTTATAACTGACCATCTCCTAACACAGCTAGGAAGTGACCAACTTAGTGGATAACCTCAATCATGGTGCAGAAGTGCTGGATTAATGGAACTGTGAATGGATTAACACTCCTAAAATCTCCAACTCTGAGGTATTTAACACTGAGAATTCAACACCCCAGTTTTTGCTGGGCATAACCAAAGTTTTCTCAAGACACTCTGCCAAGAGGGCAGATCTCTGCTAAATGATTTTCAATCACCTGCTTTGAACCACTTTGAACTCAGCACTAAGCAAAATTTTGTAAAGTTACAGTGGCAGGAAGAAAATCTCTGTCCAACAGGCATGAACCTTGAGCAAAACCAGACTCACGTTGAACAGCCATCTACTGAAGCTGTGATGGGGTTGTAAAACGATGCAGAAGGAGAGATAACAAGCAAAGCAACCACAAAAAAAAAAAAAAAAAAAAAAAACAGGAACGATTACTGCGGTCCTGGCATAAATTCATCTTAAATAATTTCTTGAGTTTTGCTATAGCATCAGAAATCCTGGAAACAATATATAAAGAATTAGAAGTAACAGTCTTGTGAAATAGAAGACTGATCATTCTTATATTACCATCAGCAGCTAAGATGATAAAAAATGGAGAGGACTGATGTTGATAAATATCTCTTAAATTCCCTTTGACATTTCTAATAATGAAAATAGATGTATGGATGATTTGGTAGATGAGGCAGTTGTGGAAAAAATATTCTTTTACATTCCTGCAGATCTATATGAAGTTTGCGGTTTATTACATTCACTGTAAAACCAAACAATTTAAAAATACTCCAAATTTTAATGAAACTGTCATAGTTTTTAAAAAGTGGAAATGAGTTTCTTTTAGTAATATTCAATGAGTTAATAAAAAATAAGAGGCAATTAATTATGTAAAAATTTTAAATAACAGAAGAAAATACTTGTTTAGTAGCAGGTACTTAGCCATTTTCAATTTACTCACTATGTTGGCTTAACTTACTTTTTTTTTTTTAAGTTTAGATATATAGCGTATACTTTCCTGCACTTACATTTTCTGTTTAAATCCAACTCAAAACAACATGCTTAAGGAGCACCGGTAGTCGAGTGGTTAAGGTGCATGCCATGTACACAGGCGACCTGGGTTCAAATCCGGCCCATGGCACTATTTCCTGCATATCTCTCCCCACTCTTTTTTCGTTTCCAAATCTATCCACTGTCCTATCCAATAAAGGCAAAAAGGCCAAAAAAAAACAAACAAAAAAAAAAACAACATGCTTAAGTGTGTTTCTACACATTTCTTCATCTACTGCAAGTTTCCCTTATTTCACATACTTCAAACTTGAAACACTCAGGCAGGCCAACTTAAGTGACTACAGGTGAGAATATCTAAAAGGTGCACAATGAACCAGGGAGTCTTCTTCCATCATCTTCATCATACCATCCATTGTATATTGTGGTTTGTCCTCCCAGGTGGGACTTGTCTAACCGAGTCAGTAGCTTCACTCATGGTGCAAAAGTGTCTAAAGCCCAAAGGCATTGTGAGAAAACTGCAGATTAAAGGATGAAGGACAAATAATTTATGTAAAAAGACAAAAACACTCTAAGTGACTGAGTTTCATTTACCTTAAACTAAAATGTGTTCTATTAACTCAGAAAAACAGAGCTGAAATTGCTGTTTTGGATTTTTTAAGTTAACACAACTCATTTTTTAACAGTTGGTCTTACAGTGTTTAAAGGATGTTATTATGTAGGTGTTGACAGTATGTTTAAAGATTTGCTTTGGATTTTGCCATCTACACCTTCATATGCTGTCTATTGATAAATCAATGTGGTCCTGATGAGGTTTTTTTCACAGTAAGAGCTGGTATGTGGTGCATTTGGAAGCTTTTCCACGGCAGAGTGACTGTCTGTGTTTAAACTGGCAGATTTGTCTATTAAATAAAGAGTAGATGAATCAAAATAAAGAGTCTGAGCAGACATGAATGCTGTCCTCTGCCTTGGTTTTAATTCTCTCATTTTTTTCAAATTTTCATAAAACTAAAAGTCATTATAATCTCCCCCAAACTCCCCTGTCAGCTCCACAGCAAAGCCTCAAATTAATTATATAAATGAATAATCCCTGAAAATCCTGGTTAAATACGAGCTCCAAAGTCCTAGACAGCTCTCTGTGTGTTAGTTTTATGCTGTGTTGTCTAACAGGCCAGTATTTTAAAATTTATCTGAAAATGACCACATATCGAACAAAATCATCACTTTCACAAGCCTCTATGTGCTCAGTCAGCAGTTTGTGAGATGTAATGAACATTTTCACCCTTTACAGTAACGCTTTCATTTTTAAAAGGACATTCATCTCAGCTAATATGCACATATACAGAGCTTTATCCCGTTTCTTTCTCCAGTGATAGCTGTTATTTTTAAACATCTGTGGCTGGACATCTTCAGTAAATTTAAAACACATTATTTTTTTCTCCTACCTTTGGCTTGTGGCTCTTGACTTTGTCTGACACATTGGATGCTGCCCTCTGTAACATTTTCTGCTCTTTCTTCAGTGAAATCTCTGTTTTTTTTTCGATCCTCTCTTTTCTTAACCCCGCTCTCCTGACGCTGAAGTGTTAACTAACACTGGGCTGCCTGTCTGATGGGCTGGCTGGCTCACTTCCTCACGACACACAGGATGTGAGGCAATTGGCATTGTGTCTCTTGATGCAGTATTGCTTTGAAAGAGGAAAAAAACAAGTGCTTAAGTTTGCATTTTGTGGCCTGCTTGATGAAAAAACGACAACCACTTCCAGGAACAGCTGCATCGGGGTTTATATAATTGAGGTCAAAGTTTCTTTAGTTCTAAAAAAACCTGGTGAGAGAGAGCATCAGGTAAATAAGAACCTGAAGTTTGAGATAATGCCTTGGGTTCTGAGTGACATCCTATGCACTAACTTATACAGCAGTATAAATATCATTTTTGTCTATCATCACAAGTGTTTCTTTCCTAGAAAAGGAGAACTCTATCAGTAAATTATTCTGGTGTAATTATTCTTCATTACTAAATGTGGGGTGAGAGTTTTAGAGGAAGTTCAGCTGACACCAGAGGAACAGCCTAACATGGAAGCTTCGTTATGTCGAAACACTTTCCGGTTTATTACTCTCAGTAGAAACATGAACACATATTACAGTTTTTAAAGGCTGTCACTGAAACAGTTGACCAAGATAGTCTATCAATTGATTTTTAAAAAAAATGCACCATCTTTACACTGTAAAGTAACCAACTCTCAATCCTTATGTGCTAGGTCACGATCACACTTTAACTAGACTCAGAGCAAGTTTGGTGGTAAAGTTCAACATTGCTGCATTTTTTTGTTTTGGTCCGGTGTGCTTTAATACTACACTTTGTCAAGCGCTGTGAAGCATAGCCCTCCTGCCTCTAGTTGGGGCTGTAGCTCCATCAGTGGCTCGTCACCCTGCATGTTCATAGCTGTCATGTGACGTTGAAGACTCATGGAATTGGCACGGTCAAGTGAAAGAAAGTTCTTTGGTCTGATGAAACCAAAATGATGCCTTTAAGCCATCAGACAAGACGCTATATTTGGCAGACACCAAACACCGCACATTACCCCAAACACACCAACATCACTGTGAAGCACAATGGTGGCAGCATCATGCTGTGGGGACGCTTCTTGGCAGCCGGCCCTGGAAGGCTTGTAAAGGTAGTGCGTAAAATGAATGCAGCAAAATATAGGAAGATCCTGGAGGACAATCTTATTCCGTCTGTATTAGAACTACAGCTTGGGAGTAGATTTTGTTTTCCAGCTGTGATTGCAGCCAAACGTGCATCGACTGAACACTGATTTAAAGGGGGGGTATTTATGCAGTCACTTGCTTCACATTACTTTTTTTTTTTACATTACTTTGTAAAAATCTGTTTTCACTCTGACAGTAAATAAGTTTATTTGTCATTTGTTTTGAGTTTGAGCTCCTCTGGGAGGAACTTACTCTTTGCTCCTGAAGACTGATGAGTAAAGATGATTAGGCCTTTGCTGCCTGCACCAATAAACTTTGGAATTCCCTGATTAGTAAACCCTGTGTTCACTTTTAAATCATTGTGGAAATGATCTTTGTTGGTTGTTCTCTTAAAGATAACCTTGCATATTTAGACATGTTTACTTAATTAGACGAACATAAATGTCTTTTAAATGCATCTTGTACAAAATAACACACTAGATTTCTACATTTTGAGAAAATTTGAGAAATAAATTCACATGTAGGCGGTCTTGTTGTGCAATGCACTTTGGGTAGTGATGTCAAATGGTTGCATTATTGTTCTTCCCACATCCTTCCAATTGCACTCATCGCAGTCTAGATTGCAGTCATTTCTTCCTTACTGTCCACATTACTAAACCTACACTTAGGTTAAAATTTAAAGGCAGTAGCATAAAACATTGTGATACAGCTACCTTTGTTTATTTAAGTTATTCTTGTTTATTTCTATGCAATTCACCTTATCATGGTTTGCCTGCAGGGCACCTTGTGAAAATGTGTTTTTAAAGGTGTTGTATTCATAAAGATTTTATTATCATGCATGCTCAAGAAATGCTAGAACCAAGCTTTCTGTCAGCCAGTCAAACAAATAAAACCAACATCCACCCGTGACCTTCCTAAAACATGGTTTTCCTGATGAATTTGAGGGTTGGCCACAGTCTGACTCCAATAGAGAGGCCTTTGTTGTCATCCATCGTGGCACTGATGTTGCCATGTGGGGATTTGCTGATGTGTTTACATCGCTGGGTTTCAATTGGTCAGTTGTGGAAAAGGGAATTGTAAAGACAAAGCCATTGCCTAATCCTGCTGCTTGCAATCAGCTCTACACTCCTGTCAATCCAGATTAAGGCTTCTAATCTATTACTTCAGGCTGAGGCTCCCAGGAGAAACAGTTGTTCATCTAAAGAGTTCAAAATGAGATATCCAGAGTATGAAAAGGTCCCCTGGTGTATTTTAAAGCACTTTAGGGAAGGTGGCCTTGAATTTTGGATGGATTTAAGGGTTGCATTTGAGCAAAATATTTCCTAACAGAGCTGTGTAAGAGGATAGAGGAGAAGGTTTTGTAACATGCAGCTTCATACTTCAGTAAATTTAGATATCTTTACTTGTGTGTTGATCATTTCCTGAAAAGAAAGCTAACAGTACTTGTTTCATTAAGAGAAGCGGAAATCAAACTTTGATTATGTCTTTCACATCCTCCTAAACCATGGGGATTTACAGAGATGAGACCCTAACCTCTGCATCATCTCTGCCAATACACTAACGAGGCTTCATGTTTGATGAAATGACATTTTGTACCCAAGAACCAATGACTCTAAGGATCCATAGGGATCTAATAATCCCTACACCGGATCATCCTTTTCATCCTGGTCAATTTTCTCTTGAGTCATGCTGAGCTTTACAAACTGCTTTGTGTCACACATGTCAAACGCTGCACGTGCTCACTGGGAATCAAGTGAGGGTCTTATGCTCTGAGAGATGTCAAGAGCACGCAAAGACCCTGACCTGTAAAGTCAATCCACACTGTTGCTGAGTTTTAGCACTGAGAAAGTGTTTACCATGCTGTGTCAGTCAGGAAGAGATAGAACGCATCCCAACATGACTATTAAGTATTTACTTAACTGATCTAACTCTATTCTGCATTTGAAAACAAAATACTCATGCATTAATAAAAGGATAAGGCTCACATAGAGACTCTTAATCTTAATTACATGCATATGTGCCGCTCATGAAGTACATGACCTTCCTTTCACTTCAGGTATAGTATTTACAATATTAATTACACATTAAGTACACTCCCTTGCTGTTTTACATATATGGTACATTGCATGGGATACATTTACATTTTCATCTGGGAAACCTCCTACACAAGTGTTTGGGAAGGGCAGGACTCTCCAAACATTCTTGGAGGATGATCGGACAATTGTTCTACCTGTCATGTTCATTATATTAGTAGACTTACAAAAATCGCAGCTAGTTGGTGAATCAAATTCATGCTGAGGCTGGCCGGGAGAGAGTAAAAACATCTCCACCAAGAAAAGCATTTAGTGGGATTCTTTGCTCTTCTTTCAATAAAGAAATGCTTTCTAGATTTGATTTTAAGTGTGTCAGCCATTACGATAGGCTTGCAAATAAGTAAACCCATAACTTCCACAAACTTATCTTGAAGTAGGTTGGGAGAAAAGCGAAAACATATCTTTTTTTACCAGGAAAAGCTTTCAGTGTGGTTCCTTGCTCTCCTTTAATAAAGAAATGTGGTGCAGGGCTGATTAAACTGTATATAACTATTAAAACTATAGCTACATCTGAGCTAATAGCTACACCGTCAGCAGCCAATGCTACCAGTTTCCAGTACAACTAAACCCTGCTGTAGCTTCTGTGACAATCTCCTCAAATGACGCTGATTGGTGTAGTCCATCCAGATTGATCTGCCTGATGAAGACATGGAAATTGGCCAATCCATCTGCTTTTCATGGTTAACACTTTCCCACTAAAATAAGTTTCCTACTTCATGTTGAACGCCTGTGGCAAGGTGGTATACTCCAGAGGGATGAAGCTCAGACATAGCTACATAGCCAGAGTACTCGCTGATAAAGACCATCACACCACCCTTGGTGGCATCCCATCCGT